>NW_028234014.1:427500-432500 GCF_037954325.1 Fistularia commersonii
CTTGCTTTGCAGAACTGGAAGAAGTTAAGTTTATTATGCTAGACAAAAAAAGAAATTGAAAGGAAATAATTAAATAAATAGATAGACAAATGAAATTAAAAACGAAAAAAAAAAATAGGAGAAACATTACTTCCGCTCCTCCAATCCTCTGTTTCTCAGCTCCACCGCTCCTCCGCTATTGGCCCTGGTACCCCCGATCCTCCGAACTCAGGCGAATTGCGTGACGTGCTTCTGCTATTCTCCGCTCGTCCGCTTTTTCCGCTTTGGGGCTTGGAACCCCTGAACCGCTGGACATAAGCGAATCACGGGCAGGATTTCTGCCCTCCTCCGCTCCTCCACTCATCCGGTACAGGCCCTGGTACTCCATGTCCGCGACCCCCTCCACCTTAACAAACTGTCACAAACACACACACACACACACACACATATACACACGCACACAAACACACTTACACACACCTTAACTCATCATAGCTGTGCTAATAGCATTAGCCAAAACACATCCACAAGCACACAAACATGATCTCATCCACTCATTCACATGTGTGTGCCCAGAGGTCCGGGAGCTCCATGTTGTAAATGGGCGGTACTTTTACCTATAGGTGGCGCTACTGCTATATCAGTGTGTTACGTCTGTGTGTTTTTGCGTCTTAACAAAGGAAGAAGAACGTTACGTGTTTTTTTCTTTCATGCTGCCTGCAATAAAGTTCGTTCTTAAAATACAATAGGTTATGGGCCCAGAGTGTCTCTAAAAGGCTGGATTACACTGAATATTTTGTGTGATAGTGAACAGTATTGTGGGAACTCACAATGGAGGACAAGCTGTTTATCGACAAGCTGAGCGGACCGGAGAATTGGGCAACGTGGAAGTTTCAAATGGAACATCTGCTAAAGGCTAAAGGACTGTGGCGAATGCTAACAGAGGAAGACACATTAGCCCCAGATGCTAACGCAGCAGCACAGGGTGAGTTCACGAAACAGAGAGAGAAAGCGTTCTCTGTGTTAGTGCTCAATGTAAGTTCATCCCTGTTGTACCTGATTACAAACTGTAAGACTCCCAAAGAAGTGTGGACTACACTGAAAGATATTTTTGAAAGAGACACGCTGGCAAATAAACTATTTCTGAAGAAGAAATATTTCAGGTGCGAAATGAAGGAAGGAGATGGTTTGACTGAGCACCTCAAACAAATGAAAGAACTGACTGACCAGTTATCAGCAATAGGAGCTGTAATTGAAGAGGAAGACCAAATTGTAACATTGTTGGGAAGTTTACCACCAAGTTACGCTACAGTTGTCACTGCACTGGAAACAAAGATTGACAACCTGACACTCAAATTTGTTCAACAAGCGTTAATCGATGAGGAACAAAAGCGAGTGAATGCTAATGATTACAGTGGTGGTCCTTCAGGTGGTGCAGCAGCAATGTCATCACAGGTGTGTGGCAATCTGCAGGATCGCTCCAAAGCAGTGGGAGCAGGACAAAGCACGTGGAGATGCTATAAATGTGGGAAGGAAGGCCACATTAAACGTGACTGTCCAAGCTGGAAAAACAAATCAAAAAAGAAAATCCACAAAGCTAAAAATGTGGCGTGTGAGGATGAGGATGGTTCATCTGAAAGTGCCTTTGTAGCTAGAAGGGAAAGCTCAGAAAAACCACATCAGTTTGAGTGGTTAATTGATTCTGGAGCATCAAAGCACATGACATGCGAGCAAGGAATTCTTAAGGAATACCAGCAGTTCTCAAAAGAACAGTCAGTGAAGCTCGGTGACGGCAGGGTGGTTGATGCCCTGGGAATTGGAAATGTCAACATGACAATGACCTTCAAGTCAAGCAGGGTAAAAAATGCTACGATGTATGATGTGCTGCATGTTCCAAAACTTTCTGGGAATTTATTCTCAGTGGGAGCTGCCACCAAAAAGGGAAATACGGTTCAGTTTAAGAGGTCCTGCTGCTACATTCGTGGAAAAGATGGAACTCTTAAAGGAATGGGAACACGAAGAGCTGATGGACTATATCAGCTAGATGTGAAAGGAAATGAATCAGTCACTCACAGTGCATCAGTAGCTGCTATCTTGTGGCACCGGCGCCTCGGTCACACTACCAAGCTGAAGGAACTAAAAGGTCTGGTGAACGGAGTGGACTTCTCTGCAGACAAAGAAGTTCCCTTCTGTGAAGGATGTGTGGAGGGCAAGCTGGCTAAAAAGCCATTCAAGTCGATTGGAGAAATACGTTCCGAGCGCAAGATGCAGTTAATTCATCGTGATGTCTGTGGTCCCATGCAAACTGAATCTATAAGTGGATCCAAATATTTTGTGACTTTCACAGACGATTACTCAAGATGCTCCAAGGTATACTTCATGAAACAGAAGAATGAAGTGCTGTGTAAATTCAAGGAATTTGAGAAGACATTCACAAATGAGTGTGGACTAAGCATCCAGAGGCTGAGAACAGACAATGGTGGTGAGTACACCTCAAGGGAGTTTCAAGAATATTTGAAGGTTCAAGGCATCCACCATGAAATGACTGGACCTCACTCATCACAGCAAAACGGAGTTGCTGAAAGAAAAAATAGAACACTCGTTGAAGCAGCAAGGAGCATGTTGTCTCATGCTAAGTTACCAAAGATGTTCTGGGCAGAGGCTGTTGCCACAGCAGCTTACATACAGAACAGGCTGCCTACTTCTGTCCTGAAGGGAGAGACACCGTACCAGAGATGGTGTGGGAAAAAACCTAATGTGGGTCACATGAAGGTGTTTGGCTGTATTGCCTATGCACTTGTCCCAGATGAAGAGAGAAAGAAGCTGGACAAAAAGACTGTGAAGCCGCGCTTCGTGGGATATGCAAACAATGCCAGAGGCTATCGCCTGTACGATGAAGAGAAGAGGAGGATTCTGATCCGTCGAGATGTCGTCTTTGATGAATCCAACTTTAACTTGAAGCAGGAACCGAAAGTACACTGCACAGACACCGAGATAACTATGAAAATAGATGAGAGTGAAACAAAACATGACAAAGTCACTGTTGAGAGCACTGTCAGAAAAAATGACAGAATCAGAAAGCCTCCAATAAGATTTGGATATGATGAGTTTGCTGATGTAGTGACTGTTGATCATTATGCAAACATGTGTTGCGTGACAGAGCCACTCTCACTAAAAGAGGCAATGGAGAGTCCTCATGCAAAAGACTGGCAGGAGGCAGCTGACTTGGAATATGAGTCACTGCTGGAAAACGAGACATGGGACTTAGTCGACTTGCCAAGAGACAGAAAGGCAGTAGGATCCAGATGGGTGTTCAAAGTCAAGCATCGCAGTGATGGAAGAGTGGAACGATACAAGTGTAGACTCGTTGCACAGGGCTACACACAGTTGTATGGCGCTGACTATGATGAAACGTTTTCACCAGTGGTACGATTTAGCTCTATTCGTACATTACTGTCCTTTGCTGTTCAAAAGGGTCTACATGTCCACCAGATGGATGTTGTAACTGCATTCCTCAATGGACACCTGGAAGAAGAAATATACATGGAGCAACCTGAGGGCTTCATCAAACCAGGGCAGGAACATCTGGTATGCAAACTAAAAAAATCAATCTATGGACTGAGACAGTCTCCTCGCTGTTGGAACAAGGCTTTTACGGAGTTCATGATGGAAATTGGATTCAAACAGAGCACATCAGACCCCTGCGTGTTTGTGAGATCAAGACAAGAGCTTGAAATACTAGCAGTTTACGTGGATGATTTGATCCTGATTACAGAGTCCACTGAGAGCATGGACGAGCTCAAAGCAGCTCTCAAGGAGTGCTACAAGATGAAAGACATGGGTGAGCTGTCCTACATCCCAGGCATCTCTGTCATCCAAGATAAAGAAAAGAATCGTATCATTCTTCAGCAGAAGCATTACATTGAAGCCATACTTCGGAAGTATGGAATGGATAATGCAAATCCTGTGGCAACTCCTGCAGATGCCAACGTCAGGCTAAAAAGGAGTGATGGTGTCAGTATGTCAGTGCACCAGCATACCTATCAGTCAATGGTTGGAAGTCTGCTGTATGCTGCCATGGCGACAAGACCGGACATAGCTCAAGCTGTGAGTGCTGTGTCGAAGTTCAATGCAAATCCAGATGCTTCACATCTGACTGCTGTAAAGAGGATACTTCGATACTTGAAAGGGACATTAAATCTTGCTCTGAAATATGAGAGCTCAGACTCCGGAGCTTTAATCGGATACTCGGATGCTGACTGGGCTGGAGATCAAGATGATCGCCGGTCAACAACAGGCGACATCTTCCTTCTGAGTGGAGGAGCAGTAAGCTGGCTCAGCAAGAAACAATCAACAGTAGCACTTTCAACAGCAGAAGCTGAATACATCTCACTCAGTCAAGCAGCTCAAGAAGGAATCTGGCTGAAACGACTACTGTGTGATCTCGGTGTAGAGTCTGTGTCCACAGTGATCCTTGAAGATAACCAAGGAGCCATCGCAATTGCAAAGAATCCTGTAAATCACTCCAGGACCAAACACATAGACATTCGCTACCACTATATCCGTGAATGTGTGCAGAATGGACAAATTGAACTGCGATATTGTCCAACAAATGATATGAAAGCGGATATCTTTACCAAGCCACTCGGTAGACAGAGATTTGAATATCTCAGGGGCGAGATCGGACTCTTTTTTGTTTAAAAATGCTTGACAGGTGTACGAAGAACGCTGCCGAGTCAAAGCGATTTCTAAAAAATGTGAAAAAGAGTTCCAGTATAACCAATGTGATAGGAATACTGTCTTAAAAATGGGGTGTTAAACAAGTTTACAGTTTTTGTTGTCGTGGAAGAACACAGCTTTGAAATATTATTTTCTCAGGACTTGGTGCTATTGGTAAAAGTAAGTGGGAGTGTTGTAAATGGGCGGTACTTTTACCTATAGGTGGCGCTACTGCAAAATCAGTGTGTGTGACGTCTGTGTGTTTTTGCGTCTTAACAAAGGAAGAAGAACGTTCCGTGTTT
>NW_028234014.1:437500-502500 GCF_037954325.1 Fistularia commersonii
ATGTCCTCTGATGGACAATAGATAAGATTTATTTTACCCTCACTGAGTGCTTCACGAATGAAATGATATTTTACATCAATGTGTTTTGACCTTTGTCTGTTTACAGGATTCTTACTCAGTGCGATGGCCCCCTGATTGTCTCCGTAGATTGTTGTGCAACTGTACATTTTGTTGTCCATACCGTTTAACAGTTGAGACAGATGCATGTTTTCTTGTGCGGTGGTGGCTCGGCCGATGTATTCAGCCTCACATGTTGACAGGGCCACTGTGGGCTGTTTCCTTGACTTCCATGCAATGGCTGGGCCTTGTTTTGTTAAACTGAAACAGTAGCCTGTAGCGCTACGTCTGTCTTCGACAGACCATGCCCAGTCTGAATCACTGTAAGCTATCAGGTTCAAATCCTCCTTATTTTTCTTGAAACTTAGTTCATAATCAGCTGTCCCCTTCAAATACCTCAGGACATGTTTTGCAGCTACTAAGTTTTTTACTTTTGCCATTGCCAGATTCTGTGATCGTTTGCTCACTATCCAGCTGATATCAGGTCTGGTGCAAGTCATGGCATAAAAAAGACTGCCTACAATCTCACGATATTCTTTGGGGTCGACAGGTTCACTTTGCTCATTTTCATCAGCTACAGGGATGCCCTCTAATTTTTGCTCACTTGGAGTAGATCTTGCTTTACATTCTGACATTCCAAATCTCTCTAGCATTTTTAGGATGTACTTTGTCTGGTTCATTTTGATTTCATCCCCCTTTTGTTCAAATTGTATGCCCAAAAAATATGATAGTTTCCCCAGGTCTTTCATGTTACACTTGAATGTCATGTTCTGTTTAAATGTGCTGAGTGCATCATTGCTGCTTGCTGCAATAATTAAATCTTCTTCTTCTTCTTTCGGCTTTTCCCGTCAGGGGTCGCCACAGCGAGTCAACCTTCTCCATCTAACCCTATTCTCTGTATCTTCCTCTCTCACACCAGCTATCTTCATATCCTCTCTCACTACGTCCATAAATCTTCTCTTTGGTCTTCCTCGAGACCTATTGCCTGGCAGCTCCATTTCCAGCATCCGTCTACCAATATATTCACTATCTCTTCTCTGTACATGACCGAACCATCTCAGTCTGGCTTCTCTGACCTTCTCTCCAAAACATCAAACATGTGCCGTCCCTCTGATAGACTCATTCCTGATCCTATCCATCCTGGTCACTCCCAAAGAGAACCTCAACATCTTCATCTCTGCAACCTCTAGTTCTGTCTGCTGTCTTTTGGTCATTGGAGCAGTTTCTAGTCCATACATCATCGCTGGTCTCACCACTGTCTTGTACACCTTTCCTTTTATTCTGGCAAATAGTCTTCTATCACATAGTACCCCTGACACTTTTCTCCACCCATTCCAACCTGCTTGGACCCGTCTCTTCACCTCTTTTACGCACTCTCCGTTGCTCTGGACTGTTGACCCTAAGTACCTGATATCCTCCAGCTTCTTGATCTCCACTCCCTGTAGCCTCACCGCTCCACCCGAGTTCCTCTCGTTCACACACATATATTCTGTCTTGCTGCGACTAACTTTCATTCCTCTCCTTTCCAGAGCATACCTCCACCTCTCTAGATTTTCCTCTACCTGTTGTCTGCTCTCACTACAGATCACAATGTCATCCGCAAACATCATGGTCCATGGGGATTCCTGTCTAACCTCATCTGTCAGCCTATCCATCACCATTGCGAACAAGAAGGGGCTCAGAGCTGATCTCTGATGGAGTCCCACCTCCACCTTGAACTTCTCGGTTACCCCTACAGCACACCGTACCAGTGTCTCACAGCTGGCATACATGTCCTGCACCAGTCTAACATACTTCTCTGCCACTCCAGACTTCCTCATACAATACCAGAGCTCCTCTCTTGGCACCCTGTCATATGCTTTTTCTAGGTCTACGAAAACGCAATGCAGCTCCCTCTGGCCTTCTCTGTACTTTTCTATTAGCATTCTCAACGCAAATACTGCATCTGTAGTACTCTTCCTAGGCATGAAGCCATACTGCTGTTCACAAATGCTGACTTCTGCTCTCAGTCTAGTTTCCACTACTCTTTCCCATAACTTCATTGTATGGCTCATCAACTTTATCCCTCTGTAGTTGCCACAATTCTGCACATCCCCTTTATTCTTAAAAATAGGCACCATCACACTTTGTCTCCATTCTTCAGGCATCTCCTCACTCTCTAAGATCCTGTTGAATAATCTAGTCAGAAAATCTACCGCTGCCTCTCCTAGACACTTCCACACCTCCACAGGTATATCATCAGGACCAACTGCTTTTCCACTCTTCATCCTCTTCAATGCCTTCCTCACTTCACTTTTACTCATTTTTGCTACTTTGTGGTCTACAATAATCACCTCTTCTACCCTTGCCTCTCTTTCATTTTCCACATTCATCAGCTCTTCAAAGTACTCTTTCCATCTTCCTGTCTCTCTTCTAGCATCCGTCAATACATTTCTCTCTCTGTCCTTTATCACCCGGACCTGCTGTACATCCTTTCCATCTTTATCTCTCTGTTTCGCCAACCTGTATAGATCATTTTCAGCCTCCTTACTATCCAACCGAGCATACAAGTCATCATAAGCCCTTTGTTTTGCCTTTGCTACCTCTATCTTTACCTTTCGCCGCATCTCCCTGAACTCCTGTCTGTTCTCTTCAGTCCTCTCAGTATCCCACTTCTTCTTTGCGAACCATTTTCTCTGTATACACTCCTGCACTTCCTCATTCCACCACCAAGTCTCCTTATCTACTTTCCTACCAGATGACACACCAAGTACTCTTCTACCTGTCTCCCTGATAACACTAGCTGTTGTTGTCCAATCATCTGGAAGCTCTCCCTGACAACCCAGACCCTTTCTCAACTCCTCCCTGAAAACCATGCAACACTCTGCTGCAATAATTAAATCATCTACCCAAAGCAAACCTTCTCCACGGCTCTAAACTCGTTCGTCGCCGCTACTTGTGGAACACCGGATGGCTTTCTCCCTCCGCTTCGTTACATTTTATGTCCGCTAGATGGCGGCATCCGACTGTGCACAGCGCTTGGAGCTCCACCAGGCGATATGGCCGCTGTGTATGAGAGGAATAAACGAGTGGGGCCGTGAGTGCAATAAATCCCCCTCCACGTCTTACATGGATGTTATCACCCTGTTACTGTATTTTAACGATACCGCTGTTTTTTCGACCTCAATGTTAAGCCGATTTTTAAACATTAAAAAAACAGATTGCTCGATTCAGTGACACCGAGGCCGTGAGTGGAGGACTTATGGAGTCGACTCCTCCGCTTATTCATTTGTGCATGTCTGGTGCTCCCGGAGCTTCACGCCGACGTCACGGGGATCCGTGTCCGAAGAAGGTGCACCTTGGCCGGTCTGCGGGGTCCTGTTGACCGGAAGCTGAGACTGGCCCTTCGAAATAACACGGAAAATAATTGAGAGCATATTTCTCAGTTGACAACGCCCCCACTTGCTCTCATATTATTGGTATCTTTGCCCATTTACATCAAAATAAAATACTCATGACCCAAACAACAACTTTGAAAAATTCAACAACTTAAACTGCGATGCAGGCTTTGTCATAACATCTGCCGGCATCTCTTGTGTTGGACAATAGTGTAGGGCTACCTTTCCACATATTTTCTTTGTGACATCTTAACACACTCTTCTGACTGACATATTTTCTGGGTATTGATTTTGATCACTTTGGCCAAGTCCTTCATTTTAAATCTAGCTGTAAGCATGATTTTCACCTCTTTCATTACTTCCTCATCACTCGCAGCTATGATTAAATCATCTACCCATATTATGATGATGACTTTGTCATTTTGGTTTTCTTTGACATAGACACAATGATCTGCTTCATTCTGAATAAAGTCGTTGTCAATCAAGTAAGAATGGAGCATCAGATTCCAATGACGACCTGCCTGTTTAAGGCCGTATAGTCACTTTTCAAGTTTACGCACCAGCTTCTGTTTTGTATTTGTTACTTCATACCCTTCTGGTTGTTCTACACAGAGCTCACAATCTATGGGTGCATGAAGATAGGCTGTCTTTACATCCATTTGGTGTAGTAACAAATTTTCCTGAACTGATTTCTGCATAAACACCCTCACACTTGTCATATTTGCTGTTGGAGAAAATGTTTCCTCAAAATCCGTGCCATACTTTTGACTGTAGCCCTTAGCAAAATAATGAGCTTTATATTTGTTTGTGCCATCTTCATTTCTATTTAGCGCATACGCCCAGCCCCCCCCCCCCCCCACTGCACACTTGCCTTGGGGTAGCTGTGTTAGGGTAAAAGTGTTGTTCTCTCTCAATGACTCCATCTCTTCGTCCATAGATTTCATCCACTTGTCAGCATTGAGGGAACTCCTTGCCTCTTTTTATGTCTGTGGGACACCACACGCCAGTCTATAACAGTAGTCAATGTTAGTGAACACTTGGTCATCGTCAATAGCACTAATCACATAACCATTAAAGTAACTGGGCTTCTTTTTGGTTCTAGTTGATCGACTCACATTGTCTGCACTGCTTGGCTGTGTCACACGGTCAGATACAGGGTTGCCCATTTCCAAGGTGTACAAAGGTGTACAAGACAGTGTTGAGCCCAGCGATGATATATGAGCTAGAAACTGTTACAATGACCGAAAGATAGCAGGCAGAACTAGAGGTTGCAGATATGAGGATGTTGAGGTTCTCTTTGGTAGTGACCAGGATGGATAGGATCAGGAATGAGTCTATCAGAGGAACAGCACATGTTCGATGTTTTGGAGAGAAGGTCAGAGAAGCCAGACCGAGATGGTTCGGTCATGTACAGAGGAGGGATAGAGAATATATTGGTAGACGGATGCTGGAATTGGAGCTGCAAGGCAAGAGGTCTCGAGGAAGACCAAAGAGAGGATTTATGGACGTGGTGAGAGAGGAGATGAAGGCAGTTGGTGTGAGAGAGGAGGATACGGAGAATAGGGTTAGATGGAGAAAGTTGACTCGCTGTGGCCACACCTGACAGGAAAAGACAAAAGAAGAAGAAGAAGAAGAAGAAGAAGAAGAAGAAGAAGAAGAAGAAGAAGAAGAAGAAGAAGAAGAAGAAGAAGAAGAAGAAGAAGAAGAAGAAGAAGAAGGAGAAAAAGAAGAAGAAGAAGAAGAAGAAGAAGAAGAAGAAGAAGAAGAAGAAGAAGAAGAAGAAGAAGAAGAAGAAGAAGTAAGAAAGAGAGGGTGGGGGGGAAGCAAACCTTCTTCACGGCTCTAAGCTCGTTCGTCGCCGCTACTTGGGGAACACTGGATGGCTTTCTCCCTCCACTTCGTTACATTTTATGGCCGCTAGATGGCGGCATCCGACTGTGCACAGCGCTTGAAGCCCCACCAGGTGATCTGGCAGCTGTGTATGAGAGGAATAAACGAGTGGGGCCGTGAGTGCAATAAATCCCCCTCCACTTCTTACATGGATGTTATCACCCTGTTACTGTATTTTAACGATACCGCTGTGTTTTCCACCTCAATGTTAAGCCGATTTTTAAACATTAAAAACCAAATTGCTCGATTCAGTGACACCGAGGCCGTGAGTGGAGGACTTATGGAGTCGACTCCTCCGCTTATTCATACGTGCATGTCTGGTGCTCCCGGAGCTTCACGCCGACGTCACGGGGATCCGTGTCCGAAGAAGGTGCACCTTGGCCGGTCTGCGGGGTCCTGTTGACCGGAAGCTGAGACTGGCCCTTCGAAATAACACGGAAAATAATTGAGAGCATATTTCTCAGTTGACAACGCCCCCACTTGCTCTCATATTATTGGTATCTTTGCCCATTTACATCAAAATAAAATACTCATGACCCAAACAACAACTTTGAAAAATTCAACAACTTAAACTGCGATGCAGGCTTTGTCATAACATCTGCCGGCATCTCTTGTGTTGGACAATACTGTAGGGCTACCTTTCCACATATTTTCTTTGTGACATCTTAACACACTCTTCTGACTGACATATTTTCTGGGTATTGATTTTGATCACTTTGGCCAAGTCCTTCATTTTAAATCTAGCTGTAAGCATGATTTTCACCTCTTTCATTACTTCCTCATCACTCGCAGCTATGATTAAATCATCTACCCATATTATGATGATGACCTTGTCATTTTGGTTTTCTTTGACATAGACACAATGATCTGCTTCATTCTGAATAAAGTCGTTGTCAATCAAGTAAGAATGGAGCATCAGATTCCAATGACGACCTGCCAAATTTTCCTGAACTGATTTCTGCATGAACACCCTCACACTTGTCACATTTGCTGTTGGAGAAAATGTTTCCTCAAAATCCGTGCCATACTTTTGACTGTAGCCCTTAGCAAAATAACGAGCTTTATATTTGTTTGTGCCAACTTCATTTCTTTTTAGCGCATACACCCACCCCCCCACCCCCACTGCACACTTGCCTTGGGGTAGCTGTGTTAGGGTCAAAGTGTTGTTCTCTCTCAATGACTCCATCTCGTCGTCCATAGATTTCATCCACTTGTCAGCATTGAGGGAACTCCTTGCCTTTTTAAATGTCTGTGGGACACCACACGCCAGTCTATAACAGTAGTCAATGTTAGTGAACACTTGGTCATCGTCAATAGCACTAGTCACATAACCATTAAAGTAACTGGGCTTCTTTTTGGTTCTAGTTGATCGTCTCACATTGTCTGCACTGCTTGGCTGTGTCACACGGTCAGATACGGGGCTGCCCATTTCCAAGGTGTACAAAGGTGTACAAGACAGTGGTGAGACCAGCGATGATGTATGGACTAGAAACTGTAGAAGAAGAAGAAGAAGAAGAAGAAGAAGAAGAAGAAGAAGAAGAAGAAGAAGAAGAAGAAGTTAGAAAGAGAGGGTGGGGGGGAAGCAAACCTTCTCCACGGCTCTAAACTCGTTCGTCGCCGCTACTCGGGGAACACCGGATGGCTTTCTCCCTCCGCTTCGTTACATTTTATGGCCGCTAGATGAAGATCATCATCATCATCATCATCATCATCATCATCATCATCATCATCATCATCATCATCATCATCCTGATCTGAGCTCATCTCTGTCTGGGTTTGTTGCTCTGGAGATGGGTTTGTCACAAATTTTAGCAGTCTGTGTTTTTAGTACTCTTTCACTATTTGGATAATATACAAAATAAGCTGGACTATTTTTGGCATATCCAATGAAAACTCCCTTCTCACCTCTTGAGTCAAGTTTCTTTTTGTTGTGCTTGTATGCATAGCACACAGCACCAAACTTTTGCATTTGTGACACATTTGGTTTCTTTCCCGTCAACATAAAGTAAGCCGTCTGCTTTGTCCGATTATTAAAGCATCAGTTCCTGACCACCGCTGCTGTCTGCACTGCATGGGTCCACAATGTTTTGGGTAGGTTGCTTCCTAGTAACATGCACCATGCCATGTCGAATAAAGTCCTCCAGTTTCTCTTTGCTTTCCCGTTTTGGTGTGGTGAGTATGGCGCTGACGTTTCATGTCTAACACCCCGTTTAGTCATTAGTCCTTGGTACTCTTTTGACATAAACTCAGTACAATTGTCAGATCTCATACACTTAATCTTCCCATAAGGGGCAGTGTCTGCTAAGAATCTCTCTGTGGCACTCACTGTACCACTCTTTTGTTTGAGAAAGTACACAAAAATTGTGTTGGAATAATCATCAGTAAACGACAATGCAAATCTGTGTCCATCTATAGATATGGGATCTACTGGCCCTGCCAGATCTGTATGCACTAAATCAAACACCTTTGTTGCTCTTGCATCAGGCTCTCTGTTTCTGATCTGCACAAACTTCCCTTGAATACACACTTCACATGGTGATACAGGTTTTTCAGTTTTCCCTTTGATTACCATACCATCAATCACTTTTGTCAACTTTTGTACATCGCTCTAATTACAATGGCCGAAAATTTCATGCCATGTTTGTAAATCAAAACACCCTTTGCATTTGTCATTACTTTCATCTGCTGTAGATAGGTAGTAAAGTGTGTTCTGCACATGAATAGGAAATACAGTACCGTCACTCATTTTGACTATGTCTTTTCCTTCATTGAAGATTACCGTTGCTCCGTTTGCTGTGGCGGCCATCACAGAAAAAATGTCCTGTGGACAGGAAGGGATGAACATTGCGTTTCTCAGTGGTGCTGTGTGGTGACGTCCTCTGCTGTCTATGAGGATCACCTCTGCCTCTCCCCGCTGCTTCGCCACGCCTTGACACTTGGTCGCGTCTGCCAGCTCAACATGGTGTGTGTCAGCTCTGAACGTCACTGAAAAACACGGAAGTCAGCAAATTTGAGCTTTTCTTCACTTTGAGTCACATGAACTGCAAATGGTTTGAACGATTCTGGAAGTCCCTTTAGCACCATAGCGATGAGAAGATCATCACTCATGACTTCCTCTGCATTTCTTAGCACCGTGATTATAGTCTCTGCCCTAATCACAAAGTCTGTTACGCTTTCATTGCTTCCTTTCTGCAGTTTTGTCAGGTCAGTATACAGGTTTATAATGCCAGGCTTCCCTTTACCTGCGTAATACTCTCGTAGCATCTTCAGTGCCTTTCTCCCATCATCTGCAGCTTCGCGCATGACCAGGCCTAGACTTTTGTCATCTAAAAACTGGATCGGTTCGGCATGGGCCATTTCATTCTGCTCCTTGTCCTTTGCCTCCTCGTCATCGTCATCAAATTCTGGAGTTTCACTCAGAATTGTGTCTTTGAGCCCCTGTAGCCGCATGCAGGTCAAGCATTTAGTCTCCCAGAGTTCATACTGCTTCTCATCTTCCACACCGAGACAGTCTCTGGTGGCGATTGGTAAATGTAACGGCAGGAGACCAAACTGATTGTTATGTTTGTACGGTAATGCCAATATCAATGTCTCATAACCCGACTATACAACCTCATCCAATTAACCAAAGTGAGACCTTGTCTATAATATGGGTATATTCCCAAGGATTGAGTCAGAGATTTGGAATTTTTCAGAATATAACAA
Source organism: Fistularia commersonii (assembly GCF_037954325.1). Lineage (NCBI taxonomy): Eukaryota > Metazoa > Chordata > Actinopteri > Syngnathiformes > Fistulariidae > Fistularia > Fistularia commersonii. The sequence continues at coordinate 446,530 of NW_028234014.1, forward strand.
ATACCTCAGTCCTTCCTTTTCTGCCTTACGATCCATCCAAATGGCGATTACCAGCTAATTATTCTATGGTAACCAATAAAACTGTCATTGAGGGATTCACTCTAATGACAATACAAAAGACACCACCATTTTGTATGAAACGACAGTGTGGTAAGAAAGAGCATTATCTAGGCCAACTACAGTGTGACACTGTGCTAGATATGGAAACGGATAGACCGGTTAGGAAAACCTATGACTACTATAATAATAGTATATGTGAGGTTGGAAAGTGGGGAATGGGCGTGTGTGCCATGAATCTGACAGCCCTCAAGCCATTATTGGGCATTGAAACAAACCTCACCAAATCTGGTATACCACCATGGAGGATTTTTGCATTCCCACACAAATACGGTTATCCATACATGCCCAAAAACACATGTATGGATTTGTGGCAAACGAGCATTTCTGTATCTGCCTGAACATTGGTGTGGCACATGCTATTTGGCCCGATTAGGAAGTGCTATGACTTTTATACCAGAGCATAACATGACTCATAGCGTACAACTCATTAGGCCTATGGGACATGAACGTAGTCGAAGAGCCTTGATAAGTGACTCTAGAGGAATACTTATGACAATGTTCCCTAACTATGGTGTAGCCTACTCGGGACATCGAATGAATGAGGTCTGGGCGACATTACAGAACCTAACGTCAAGGGTTCTAGAATTGAATGGACTGATACAAAACAATCCAGAGACTATGGCTATGAAAGAAATGCTTTTACAAAATCGTGTGGCTTTAGATATTGTCTTAGCCAAGGAAGGTGGTGTATGTGCGATAATAGGACAACAATGTTGCACATATATCCCAGACACGCGAGACAATTTCACAGTAATTCATGACAAATTGACGACATTAAAGAACCAACTAGAGGGTAAAGAGGACAGTGATACTTTAATGTCGTTTTTACAGTTTGACCCTCTTGGATGGATCATCAACGGAACTTGGTGGCAAATACTTTTAAAGTGCCTTACACCTGTGATTGTGATTCTTATTTTGTTTTGTTTATTTACTATGTGCGTTATTCCTTGTTTGAGAAGCATGATTGCTAAAATGGCTTCCGCAGCCTTTGTCCAGATGGCAATAGTAGCAGTGCAGACCCAACCAAGGACTCACTACACTGGACAGATACATGAGCAACTGCCTATAAGTGATTCAGAAAAAGAAAATGATAACAATTTGACTGTGGAGGACGACGACCATGATGTTGTATGAAGTGTTATCTGTAAACTATGTACCAACATGGCATGATGATGCTGAAGAGTTTAACATTGTTCGGAGTCTCATAAACAGGAGAGAATTGTTAGAGTTTACTCTCTATTTCTATAACTATGTTATTTCGACTACTCACATGAAGTTAGCCAGACATGCTAGAGCACAAAAGACCTTTGTCCTCTAACAAGAGTTGGGCCCTCCAAGATATTCCAATGGTCGTAAACATCTTTAGATAAGAACCTACCCCCCCGTAAACGTAAATCTAAACGAGGATAAACACTTCTGGAGAGAAACCTGACCACCCCTGTATATCATCCTGGACAACTTCACATATGCATGAACTATACTATACAATGAATGTTGTTATGTAAATAAACACTTTCACACAATAACAAGCCGAGCAAGGAGGAACTCGGGGGGATTCTCTGGATCTTGGCTCCAAAGAGCGCGCTGAGTCTCCCCCTCTGCAGAGCACAAAAGAATAGTCGCTTGTCTGTGTTATTTCTTATGATAACCTCAGTCTCCTCTTTACAGGTTTTACCTTAGACCAGCATGAATTAGAATTACTCTCTAATAGCCGCGAGTGGAGCATCTACCTGCATGTCCAGAAGCTTCCTGTTCAGCAGGGCAGGTCGAATGGTGTTAAAAGCACTGGAGAAGTCAAAGAACATGACTCTCACAGTGCTTCCTGCCTCCTCCAGGTGTGTGTAGATTCTGTGCAGCAGGAAGATGATGGCGTCTTCCACTCCTATCCGTGGGTGGTATGCGAACCGCAGGGGGTCCAGCGAAGGTCCGACGACTGTGCCAAGGTGCCTCAGGACGAGCCTCTCCAGCGACTTCATGACGTGTGATGTCAGCGCCACCGGTCTGTAGTCGCTGTGTCTGCTGGGATGCTTCACCTCGGGCGCTGGAACCAGGCATGAGGTTTTCCACCGGTCGGGGACAACCATCTGGGTCAGGCTCAGGTTGAAGAGATGTGAGAAGATCCCACACAGCTGAGAGGCACATCCTTTCAGCACTCTGGGGCTGAGGCCGTCAGGGCCAGCAGCTTTCCTGGGACGAAGGCGGCTGAACTCTCTTCCCACCTCCTCAGCGGTGAAGGCAACAGGAGGGGGTGGAGAGAGTCCCAGTGGGGGGCAGGACGGCTGAGGTGTAAACGAGACATCGTCCAGGGAAGCAGAAGAGGTGCGTGGGGGAGGGGGAAAGCTCCTTAAAGTGAGGGGTGAGGGCACGGGGGAAGGAAAGTCCTGAGAGGAGCTGGGGGGAGGGTGGGCGGAGGCACCTTCATCAAATCTGTTAAAAAACAGGTTTAGTTTGTTTGCCTCCTGCAAGTCTCCTTCCATCATCTGGCTTGCTTGTTTTCCATGGCCAGTGATGAGTTTGCAGTATCGTCGCTCTTCTCAGCGGCTCCAAACTGTCTTCAGCCGTCTTTGGGGGTTTCCTGGGCCCATAACCTGTTATCAGAGGTTATCTGTGCAGTAGATCTGCGTGCTACCCCTCAATACCGACTGGGTCTTTTACGGAGGAATAATATGTGTGACACGCCTCTTGTTTTACAGAACTGGAAGAAGTTGAGTTTATTTTCAAGCAAATAAAAACACTACGGACAGACCGGAAGCTGGGACTGGCCATTCAAAATAAAAGGGAAATAACTGAGAGCATATTTCTCAGATAACAACTGCACTTTCTGTCCAGAATTGAGATTCCCTGGAGTGATAGTCGGGGTAACTGTGGTTGTACGGTTCGGTGCGCCATTATATTTTTGGTCAGGAATACAAATTGTCGAGGCAGTGCGTTTCGTAACTTTATCAACTCTAATATGGGAGGCTTAAATCTGTGTGTAGTACAGAACTGTTCAAAGTCTAGAGGACTGCCATTGTCATCCATCAAGTCAATTCTTGACCATATACCTTTCTCAAAGCATTCCTTGTAAAACAGAGGTTTGTTGCCACGCAGTACATATCTATTGTTCCAAATTATTGTACTGTGTGGTGAGAAATTGTGTACATATATCATTTTCCATTATAATAGTATTTGTTTATGGAACTCTGAAAATTGGACAGGAATCTTGTTGATATCCAAGTCAGAGATAAGTAGAAGACTTAGGCCACCGACTATGTTGAATAAGTAGTTTGGAGTACAATACCAGAAAGAATGATGATGTTTGATCCAGGATTTCAACCAGTTCACCTTCAATGTCCCATTCAGGCAGTCCAACTCTATCACTTTCAGCCCTCCTTCACTTGTTTCTTTCACCATATGTGATTTTTTTAGATGGTGTGGTCTGTTCCTCCAGATAAAGTTGAAATTTATTTGGTTAATAGATTTGATGAGTTGATTTGGAGCAGCATTGGAATACACTGGGTATATACATCTGGATAAACATTCCATTTTACTCAAATATATCCGGCCTAATATTGATAAATCTCTTTGGAGCCATATATTCAATTTTGCTTTACTTTGATTCAGTTTAGATTCAATGTTCCTGGACTGATTTAACTTTTGGTCCTTAGATAGGAAAATGCTCAAGTATTTTATTTCTGATTTGATAGGAACACTGCTGATTTCCTTTAGTGGTGAGTCATGCAGCTCAAGAAGTTTGCATTTCTTTAAGTTTAATGACAATCCTGAAGCCTTGAAGAATGTTTTAATTTTTTCAACGCTTATTGGGACTTGATGTTCATTTTTCAAAACTAAGGTTGTGTCATCTGCCAGCAGGCTAATAACAATTTCTGTCCCCGACATTATTTCTGTCACACACACACACACACACACACACACACACACACACACACACACACACACACACACACACACACACACACACACACACACTCACACACACCTTAATTCCACTCTTTTATATACGCATGCCTGGAGTTCCGGGAGCTCGTTCTCAACGTTCTGGGAATAATCATAGTTGTGCTGATAGCATTAGCCGAAACGCCCCCCCCACACACACCACCACCACCACCACCACCACCACCCCACACACACATTAGCTCCTCCATTCATTCACATGTACACGCCGGCTGCTCCGGGGGCTCCACGCCGACGTTTCGGTGATCGATGTCCGGAGAAGGTGCACCATTGCCGGTCTGCGGTGTCCTGTAGACCCCCCCCCCTCCATACACACATGCAATACGCCTTGAAACGCATCGCTCGCACCGACGCGGGGAATCCTTTTCCCTACTTCCACAACAACTGCAAGAAACGCGTTGCGTCGGCCGCCGTGAGGAAGGGGGGGGGCATTAAGGGGGGGGAGAGAGAGACATGGAGATTTTCTCAGCCTCTCATTCTTTTTTTTTTTTTTTTAATTGAACATAAATAGTACACACAACTATACAAATGTACAAATAAACATGGCAAGGTAGAACTGAATGTCAATGAAACAACCAGGCATGAGGAACCAAAGGACATAAGGACATTCATTCTGTATGTAATCAGAAGTTAATAGTGTTAACGGTTTGTGAGAAATTTACAATGCTAGACAAAAAAAGAAATTAAAATGAAATAATTAAATCAATAGATAGACTAATAAAAAATGAAAACGAAAAAATGATTGCAAGGGGAGTACAACATGTAATTAAGTTGGCGACTCACAAGGAATCTCAGATATCAAACTGTATATTTTTTGTTGTTTATATATAAACATATACAAAACAAACATATATTGTTTGTTGTTGTTTATTTTTGGGACATAAGCGAATCACGGTCCGGGCTTCTGCCCTCCTCCGCTCCTCACCTCATCCGCTCCAGGCCCTGGTACTCCCTGTCCGCGGGACCCCCCCCCCCACCACCCCCACCACCACCAAAACAAACTCTCACACACAGATAAACACACGCACACACACATACACACACACACACACACACACACACAGACACACGCACACAAACACGCACAAACACACACACACACACACACACACACACCTGAACTCATCATAGCTGTGCTAATAGCATTGGCCAAAACGTATCCACAACAAAACAAACATTAGCTCATCCACTCATTCACATATGTGTGTGCCTAGAGGTATGGGAGCTCCAGTCATACGTCCGGGTGATCTATGTCCGGAGAAGGCTCACATTGGCCGGTCTAAGGGGTTCTTCTGCCCCCACAGCTTCCCCGCCTCTGAGAGGAGAAAAATTACCTCCGCTCCTCCGCTCCTCCGCTTTTCAGCTCCACCGCTCCTCCTCTATGGGCCCTGGTACTCCCCCCCCCCCACCTAAACAAACTCTCACACATACACACACAAACACACTCACACACACACAAAAACACACACACACACACACACACACACACACATACACACACACCTTAACTCATCATAGCTGTGCTAATAGCATTAGCCGAAACGCATCCACAACCAAACAAACATTAGCTCATCCACTCATTCACATGTGTGTGCCCAATGGTCCGAGAGCTCCAATCATACGTCCGGGGGATCTTTGTCCGGAGTATGCTCACATTAGCCAGTCTAAGGGGTTCTTCTGCCCCCAAACTTCCCCGCCTCTGAGAGGAGAAACATTACCTCCGCTCCTCCGCTTCTCAGCTCCATCGCTCCTCCGCTTTGGGCCCTGGAATTCCCGAACCGCTGGACATAAGCGAATCACGGGCCGGGCTTCTGCCCTCCTCCGCTCCTCAGCTCATCGTTCGAGGCCCCGGTACTCCCTGTCCGCGACCCCCCCCCCACCTAAACAAATTCACACTCACACACACGCACACACACACACACAGACACACACACACACACACACAAACACACCTTAACTCATCATAGCTGTGCTAATAGCATTAGCCGAAACGCATCCACAACCAAACTGTTGCGTTTAAGTTCGCAGCTTCTTCGTTTTCCATGTTTCGGAAGGAATTCACAAGTTTGCCTTGTTTGAATCGTCTTCTATTTTCTTCTTCACAGCTCCGGGAATCAACATCGGTTAGCCATGGGACATGTACAGTACAGAGTGAGGGAAAAATTCCCGCCAGCACCGCTATACCAAAAAAAAAAACACTGACGTAGAAGTTAACGTCAAGTTAGCTGAACAGTCGCGAAAAACTAAAACAAGTCCCAAACCTTGTCATAAAGTGCCATGCATTTCCTGAGAGTAGATACAAATACAACATATGTATACTAGAATGTAAACTCAAATAAAACTAATGAGATCACCTATCTCAACACCCCCTCTTGATCTCAACATCCAAAAAAAATCTTTGGACATTTGAATTTCCAAATAACCACTTTTTGAATTGTTCTATTTTTACCTTTGTCATGAGTTTTGTCGAGATGTCTGCCAACATGTCCTCTGATGGACAATAGATAAGATTTATTTAACCCTCACTGAGTGCTTCACGAATGAAATGATATTTTACATCAATGTGTTTTGACCTTTGTCTGTTTACAGGATTCTTACTCAGTGCGATGGCCCCCTGATTGTCTCCGTAGATTGTTGTGCAACTGTACATTTTGTTGTCCATACCCGTCTCTTCACCTCTTTTACGCACTCTCCGTTGCTCTGGACTGTTGACCCTAAGTACCTGAAATCCTCCAGCTTCTTGATCTCCACTCCCTGTAGCCTCACCGCTCCACCCGAGTTCCTCTTGTTCTCACACATATATTCTGTCTTGCTGCGACTAACTTTCATTCCTCTCCTTTCCAGAGCATACCTCCACCTCTCTAGATTTTCCTCTACCTGTTGTCTGCTCTCACTACAGATCACAATGTCATCCGCAAACATCATGGTCCATGGGGATTCCTGTCTAACCTCATCTGTCAGCCTATCCATCACCATTGCGAACAAGAAGGGGCTCAGAGCTGATCCCTGATGGAGTCCCACCTCCACCTTGAACTTCTCGGTTACCCCTACAGCACACCGTACCAGTGTCTCACAGCTGGCATACATGTCCTGCACCAGTCTAACATACTTCTCTGCCACTCCAGACTTCCTCATACAATACCAGAGCTCCTCTCTTGGCAACCTGTCATATGCTTTTTCTAGGTCTACGAAAACGCAATGCAGCTCCCTCTGGCCTTCTCTGTACTTTTCTATTGGCATTCTCAACGCAAATACTGCATCTGTAGTACTCTTCCTAGGCATGAAGCCATACTGCTGTTCACAAATGCTGACTTCTGCTCTCAGTCTAGTTTCCACTACTCTTTCCCATAACTTCATTGTATGGCTCATCAACTTTATCCCTCTGTAGTTGCCACAATTCTGCACATCCCCTTGATTCTTAAAAATAGGCACCATCACACTTTGTCTCCATTCTTCAGGCATCTCCTCACTCTCTAAGATCCTGTTGAATAATCTAGTCAGAAAATCTACCGCTGCCTCTCCTAGACACTTCCACACCTCCACAGGTATATCATCAGGACCAACTGCTTTTCCACTCTTCATCCTCTTCAATGCCTTCCTCACTTCACTTTTACTCATTTTTGCTACTTTGTGGTCTACAATAATCACCTCTTCTACCCTTGCCTCTCTTTCATTTTCCACATTCATCAGCTCTTCAAAATACTCTTTCCATCTTCCTGTCTCTCTTCTAGCATCCGTCAATACATTTCTCTCTCTGTCCTTTATCACCCGGACCTGCTGTACATCCTTTCCATCTTTATCTCTCTGTTTCGCCAACCTGTATAGATCATTTTCAGCCTCCTTACTATCCAACCGAGCATACAAGTCATCATAAGCCCTTTGTTTTGCCTTTGCTACCTCTATCTTTACCTTTCGCCGCATCTCCCTGAACTCCTGTCTGTTCTCTTCAGTCCTCTCAGTATCCCACTTCTTCTTCGCGAACCATTTTCTCTGTATACACTCCTGCACTTCCTCATTCCACCACCAAGTCTCCTTATCTACTTTCCTACCAGATGACACACCAAGTACTCTTCTACCTGTCTCCCTGATAACACTAGCTGTTGTTGTCCAATCATCTGGAAGCTCTCCCTGACAACCCAGACCCTTTCTCAACTCCTCCCTGAAAACCATGCAACACTCTGCTGCAATAATTAAATCATCTACCCAAAGCAAACCTTCTCCACGGCTCTAAACTCGTTCGTCGCCGCTACTTGTGGAACACCGGATGGCTTTCTCCCTCCGCTTCGTTACATTTTATGTCCGCTAGATGGCGGCATCCGACTGTGTACAGCGCTTGGAGCTCCACCAGGCGATATGGCCGCTGTGTATGAGAGGAATAAACGAGTGGGGCCGTGAGTGCAATAAATCCCCCTCCACGTCTTACATGGATGTTATCACCCTGTTACTGTATTTTAACGATACCGCTGTTTTTTCGACCTCAATGTTAAGCCGATTTTTAAACATTAAAAAAACAGATTGCTCGATTCAGTGACACCGAGGCCGTGAGTGGAGGACTTATGGAGTCGACTCCTCCGCTTATTCATATGTGCATGTCTGGTGCTCCCGGAGCTTCACGCCGACGTCACGGGGATCCGTGTCCGAAGAAGGTGCACCTTGGCCGGTCTGCGGGGTCCTGTTGACCGGAAGCTGAGACTGGCCCTTCGAAATAACACGGAAAATAATTGAGAGCATATTTCTCAGTTGACAACGCCCCCACTTGCTCTCATATTATTGGTATCTTTGCCCATTTACATCAAAATAAAATACTCATGACCCAAACAACAACTTTGAAAAATTCAACAACTTAAACTGCGATGCAGGCTTTGTCATAACATCTGCCGGCATCTCTTGTGTTGGACAATACTGTAGGGCTACCTTTCCACATATTTTCTTTGTGACATCTTAACACACTCTTCTGACTGACATATTTTCTGGGTATTGATTTTGATCACTTTGGCCAAGTCCTTCATTTTAAATCTGGCTGTAAGCATGATTTTCACCTCTTTCATTACTTCCTCATCACTCGCAGCTATGATTAAATCATCTGCCCATATTATGATGATGACTTTGTCATTTTGGTTTTCTTTGACATAGACACAATGATCTGCTTCATTCTGAATAAAGTCATTGTCAATCAAGTAAGAATGGAGCATCAGATTCCAATGACGACCTGCCTGTTTAAGGCCGTATAGTGACTTTTCAAGTTTACGCACCAGCTTCTGTTTTTTTACTTGTTACTTCATACCCTTCTGGTTGTTCTACACAGAGCTCACAATCTATGGGTGCATGAAGATAGGCTGTCTTTACATCCATTTGGTGTAGTAACAATTTTTCCTGAACTGATTTCTGCATAAACACCCTCACACTTGTCATATTTGCTGTTGGAGAAAATGTTTCCTCAAAATCCGTGCCATACTTTTGACTGTAGCCCTTAGCAAAATAACGAGCTTTATATTTGTTTGTGCCATCTTCATTTCTATTTAGCGCATACGCCCAGCCCCCCCCAACCCCCACCCCACCCCCCCGCCACTGCACACTTGCCTTGGGGTAGCTGTGTTAGGGTAAAAGTGTTGTTCTCTCTCAATGACTCCATCTCTTCGTCCATAGATTTCATCCACTTGTCAGCATTGAGGGAACTCCTTGCCTCTTTTTATGTCTGTGGGACACCACACGCCAGTCTATAACAGTAGTCAATGTTAGTGAACACTTGGTCATCGTCAATAGCACTAATCACATAACCATTAAAGTAACTGGGCTTCTTTTTGGTTCTAGTTGATCGTCTCACATTGTCTGCACTGCTTGGCTGTGTCACACGGTCAGATACAGGGTTGCCCATTTCCAAGGTGTACAAAGGTGTACAAGACAGTGTTGAGCCCAGCGATGATATATGAGCTAGAAACTGTTACAATGACCGAAAGATAGCAGGCAGAACTAGAGGTTGCAGATATGAGGATGTTGAGGTTCTCTTTGGGAGTGACCAGGATGGATAGGATCAGGAATGAGTCTATCAGAGGAACAGCACATGTTCGATGTTTTGGAGAGAAGGTCAGAGAGGCCAGACCGAGATGGTTCGGTCATGTACAGAGGAGGGATAGAGAATATATTGGTAGACGGATGCTGGAATTGGAGCTGCAAGGCAAGAGGTCTCGAGGAAGACCAAAGAGAGGATTTATGGACGTGGTGAGAGAGGAGATGAAGGCAGTTGGTGTGAGAGAGGAGGATACGGAGAATAGGGTTAGATGGAGAAAGTTGACTCGCTGTGGCCACACCTGACAGGAAAAGACAAAAGAAGAAGAAGAAGAAGAAGAAGAAGAAGAAGAAGAAGAAGAAGAAGAAGAAGAAGAAGAAGAAGAAGAAGAAGAAGAAGAAGAAGAAGAAGAAGGAGAAAAAGAAGAAGAAGAAGAAGAAGAAGAAGAAGAAGAAGAAGAAGAAGAAGAAGAAGAAGAAGAAGAAGAAGAAGAAGAAGTAAGAAAGAGAGGGTGGGGGGGAAGCAAACCTTCTTCACGGCTCTAAGCTCGTTCGTCGCCGCTACTTGGGGAACACTGGATGGCTTTCTCCCTCCACTTCGTTACATTTTATGGCCGCTAGATGGCGGCATCCGACTGTGCACAGCGCTTGAAGCCCCACCAGGTGATCTGGCAGCTGTGTATGAGAGGAATAAACGAGTGGGGCCGTGAGTGCAATAAATCCCCCTCCACTTCTTACATGGATGTTATCACCCTGTTACTGTATTTTAACGATACCGCTGTGTTTTCCACCTCAATGTTAAGCCGATTTTTAAACATTAAAAACCAAATTGCTCGATTCAGTGACACCGAGGCCGTGAGTGGAGGACTTATGGAGTCGACTCCTCCGCTTATTCATACGTGCATGTCTGGTGCTCCCGGAGCTTCACGCCGACGTCACGGGGATCCGTGTCCGAAGAAGGTGCACCTTGGCCGGTCTGCGGGGTCCTGTTGACCGGAAGCTGAGACTGGCCCTTCGAAATAACACGGAAAATAATTGAGAGCATATTTCTCAGTTGACAACGCCCCCACTTGCTCTCATATTATTGGTATCTTTGCCCATTTACATCAAAATAAAATACTCATGACCCAAACAACAACTTTGAAAAATTCAACAACTTAAACTGCGATGCAGGCTTTGTCATAACATCTGCCGGCATCTCTTGTGTTGGACAATACTGTAGGGCTACCTTTCCACATATTTTCTTTGTGACATCTTAACACACTCTTCTGACTGACATATTTTCTGGGTATTGATTTTGATCACTTTGGCCAAGTCCTTCATTTTAAATCTAGCTGTAAGCATGATTTTCACCTCTTTCATTACTTCCTCATCACTCGCAGCTATGATTAAATCATCTACCCATATTATGATGATGACCTTGTCATTTTGGTTTTCTTTGACATAGACACAATGATCTGCTTCATTCTGAATAAAGTCGTTGTCAATCAAGTAAGAATGGAGCATCAGATTCCAATGACGACCTGCCAAATTTTCCTGAACTGATTTCTGCATGAACACCCTCACACTTGTCACATTTGCTGTTGGAGAAAATGTTTCCTCAAAATCCGTGCCATACTTTTGACTGTAGCCCTTAGCAAAATAACGAGCTTTATATTTGTTTGTGCCAACTTCATTTCTTTTTAGCGCATACACCCACCCCCCCACCCCCACTGCACACTTGCCTTGGGGTAGCTGTGTTAGGGTCAAAGTGTTGTTCTCTCTCAATGACTCCATCTCGTCGTCCATAGATTTCATCCACTTGTCAGCATTGAGGGAACTCCTTGCCTTTTTAAATGTCTGTGGGACACCACACGCCAGTCTATAACAGTAGTCAATGTTAGTGAACACTTGGTCATCGTCAATAGCACTAGTCACATAACCATTAAAGTAACTGGGCTTCTTTTTGGTTCTAGTTGATCGTCTCACATTGTCTGCACTGCTTGGCTGTGTCACACGGTCAGATACGGGGCTGCCCATTTCCAAGGTGTACAAAGGTGTACAAGACAGTGGTGAGACCAGCGATGATGTATGGACTAGAAACTGTAGAAGAAGAAGAAGAAGAAGAAGAAGAAGAAGAAGAAGAAGAAGAAGAAGAAGAAGAAGAAGTTAGAAAGAGAGGGTGGGGGGGAAGCAAACCTTCTCCACGGCTCTAAACTCGTTCGTCGCCGCTACTCGGGGAACACCGGATGGCTTTCTCCCTCCGCTTCGTTACATTTTATGGCCGCTAGATGAAGATCATCATCATCATCATCATCATCATCATCATCATCATCATCATCATCATCATCATCATCATCCTGATCTGAGCTCATCTCTGTCTGGGTTTGTTGCTCTGGAGATGGGTTTGTCACAAATTTTAGCAGTCTGTGTTTTTAGTACTCTTTCACTATTTGGATAATATACAAAATAAGCTGGACTATTTTTGGCATATCTAATGAAAACTCCCTTCTCACCTCTTGAGTCAAGTTTCTTTTTGTTGTGCTTGTATGCATAGCACACAGCACCAAACTTTTGCATTTGTGACACATTTGGTTTCTTTCCCGTCAACATAAAGTAAGCCGTCTGCTTTGTCCGATTATTAAAGCATCAGTTCCTGACCACCGCTGCTGTCTGCACTGCATGGGTCCACAATGTTTTGGGTAGGTTGCTTCCTAGTAACATGCACCATGCCATGTCGAATAAAGTCCTCCAGTTTCTCTTTGCTTTCCCGTTTTGGTGTGGTGAGTATGGCGCTGACGTTTCATGTCTAACACCCCGTTTAGTCATTAGTCCTTGGTACTCTTTTGACATAAACTCAGTACAATTGTCAGATCTCATACACTTAATCTTCCCATAAGGGGCAGTGTCTGCTAAGAATCTCTCTGTGGCACTCACTGTACCACTCTTTTGTTTGAGAAAGTACACAAAAATTGTGTTGGAATAATCATCAGTAAACGACAATGCAAATCTGTGTCCATCTATAGATATGGGATCTACTGGCCCTGCCAGATCTGTATGCACTAAATCAAACACCTTTGTTGCTCTTGCATCAGGCTCTCTGTTTCTGATCTGCACAAACTTCCCTTGAATACACACTTCACATGGTGATACAGGTTTTTCAGTTTTCCCTTTGATTACCATACCATCAATCACTTTTGTCAACTTTTGTACATCGCTCTAATTACAATGGCCGAAAATTTCATGCCATGTTTGTAAATCAAAACACCCTTTGCATTTGTCATTACTTTCATCTGCTGTAGATAGGTAGTAAAGTGTGTTCTGCACATGAATAGGAAATACAGTACCGTCACTCATTTTGACTATGTCTTTTCCTTCATTGAAGATTACCGTTGCTCCGTTTGCTGTGGCGGCCATCACAGAAAAAATGTCCTGTGGACAGGAAGGGATGAACATTGCGTTTCTCAGTGGTGCTGTGTGGTGACGTCCTCTGCTGTCTATGAGGATCACCTCTGCCTCTCCCCGCTGCTTCGCCACGCCTTGACACTTGGTCGCGTCTGCCAGCTCAACATGGTGTGTGTCAGCTCTGAACGTCACTGAAAAACACGGAAGTCAGCAAATTTGAGCTTTTCTTCACTTTGAGTCACATGAACTGCAAATGGTTTGAACGATTCTGGAAGTCCCTTTAGCACCATAGCGATGAGAAGATCATCACTCATGACTTCCTCTGCATTTCTTAGCACCGTGATTATAGTCTCTGCCCTAATCACAAAGTCTGTTACGCTTTCATTGCTTCCTTTCTGCAGTTTTGTCAGGTCAGTATACAGGTTTATAATGCCAGGCTTCCCTTTACCTGCGTAATACTCTCGTAGCATCTTCAGTGCCTTTCTCCCATCATCTGCAGCTTCGCGCATGACCAGGCCTAGACTTTTGTCATCTAAAAACTGGATCGGTTCGGCATGGGCCATTTCATTCTGCTCCTTGTCCTTTGCCTCCTCGTCATCGTCATCAAATTCTGGAGTTTCACTCAGAATTGTGTCTTTGAGCCCCTGTAGCCGCATGCAGGTCAAGCATTTAGTCTCCCAGAGTTCATACTGCTTCTCATCTTCCACACCGAGACAGTCTCTGGTGGCGATTGGTAAATGTAACGGCAGGAGACCAAACTGATTGTTATGTTTGTACGGTAATGCCAATATCAATGTCTCATAACCCGACTATACAACCTCATCCAATTAACCAAAGTGAGACCTTGTCTATAATATGGGTATATTCCCAAGGATTGAGTCAGAGATTTGGAATTTTTCAGAATATAACAAATACCTCAGTCCTTCCTTTTCTGCCTTACGATCCATCCAAATGGCGATTACCAGCTAATTATTCTATGGTAACCAATAAAACTGTCATTGAGGGATTCACTCTAATGACAATACAAAAGACACCACCATTTTGTATGAAACGACAGTGTGGTAAGAAAGAGCATTATCTAGGCCAACTACAGTGTGACACTGTGCTAGATATGGAAACGGATAGACCGGTTAGGAAAACCTATGACTACTATAATAATAGTATATGTGAGGTTGGAAAGTGGGGAATGGGCGTGTGTGCCATGAATCTGACAGCCCTCAAGCCATTATTGGGCATTGAAACAAACCTCACCAAATCTGGTATACCACCATGGAGGATTTTTGCATTCCCACACAAATACGGTTATCCATACATGCCCAAAAACACATGTATGGATTTGTGGCAAACGAGCATTTCTGTATCTGCCTGAACATTGGTGTGGCACATGCTATTTGGCCCGATTAGGAAGTGCTATGACTTTTATACCAGAGCATAACATGACTCATAGCGTACAACTCATTAGGCCTATGGGACATGAACGTAGTCGAAGAGCCTTGATAAGTGACTCTAGAGGAATACTTATGACAATGTTCCCTAACTATGGTGTAGCCTACTCGGGACATCGAATGAATGAGGTCTGGGCGACATTACAGAACCTAACGTCAAGGGTTCTAGAATTGAATGGACTGATACAAAACAATCCAGAGACTATGGCTATGAAAGAAATGCTTTTACAAAATCGTGTGGCTTTAGATATTGTCTTAGCCAAGGAAGGTGGTGTATGTGCGATAATAGGACAACAATGTTGCACATATATCCCAGACACGCGAGACAATTTCACAGTAATTCATGACAAATTGACGACATTAAAGAACCAACTAGAGGGTAAAGAGGACAGTGATACTTTAATGTCGTTTTTACAGTTTGACCCTCTTGGATGGATCATCAACGGAACTTGGTGGCAAATACTTTTAAAGTGCCTTACACCTGTGATTGTGATTCTTATTTTGTTTTGTTTATTTACTATGTGCGTTATTCCTTGTTTGAGAAGCATGATTGCTAAAATGGCTTCCGCAGCCTTTGTCCAGATGGCAATAGTAGCAGTGCAGACCCAACCAAGGACTCACTACACTGGACAGATACATGAGCAACTGCCTATAAGTGATTCAGAAAAAGAAAATGATAACAATTTGACTGTGGAGGACGACGACCATGATGTTGTATGAAGTGTTATCTGTAAACTATGTACCAACATGGCATGATGATGCTGAAGAGTTTAACATTGTTCGGAGTCTCATAAACAGGAGAGAATTGTTAGAGTTTACTCTCTATTTCTATAACTATGTTATTTCGACTACTCACATGAAGTTAGCCAGACATGCTAGAGCACAAAAGACCTTTGTCCTCTAACAAGAGTTGGGCCCTCCAAGATATTCCAATGGTCGTAAACATCTTTAGATAAGAACCTACCCCCCCGTAAACGTAAATCTAAACGAGGATAAACACTTCTGGAGAGAAACCTGACCACCCCTGTATATCATCCTGGACAACTTCACATATGCATGAACTATACTATACAATGAATGTTGTTATGTAAATAAACACTTTCACACAATAACAAGCCGAGCAAGGAGGAACTCGGGGGGATTCTCTGGATCTTGGCTCCAAAGAGCGCGCTGAGTCTCCCCCTCTGCAGAGCACAAAAGAATAGTCGCTTGTCTGTGTTATTTCTTATGATAACCTCAGTCTCCTCTTTACAGGTTTTACCTTAGACCAGCATGAATTAGAATTACTCTCTAATAGCCGCGAGTGGAGCATCTACCTGCATGTCCAGAAGCTTCCTGTTCAGCAGGGCAGGTCGAATGGTGTTAAAAGCACTGGAGAAGTCAAAGAACATGACTCTCACAGTGCTTCCTGCCTCCTCCAGGTGTGTGTAGATTCTGTGCAGCAGGAAGATGATGGCGTCTTCCACTCCTATCCGTGGGTGGTATGCGAACCGCAGGGGGTCCAGCGAAGGTCCGACGACTGTGCCAAGGTGCCTCAGGACGAGCCTCTCCAGCGACTTCATGACGTGTGATGTCAGCGCCACCGGTCTGTAGTCGCTGTGTCTGCTGGGATGCTTCACCTCGGGCGCTGGAACCAGGCATGAGGTTTTCCACCGGTCGGGGACAACCATCTGGGTCAGGCTCAGGTTGAAGAGATGTGAGAAGATCCCACACAGCTGAGAGGCACATCCTTTCAGCACTCTGGGGCTGAGGCCGTCAGGGCCAGCAGCTTTCCTGGGACGAAGGCGGCTGAACTCTCTTCCCACCTCCTCAGCGGTGAAGGCAACAGGAGGGGGTGGAGAGAGTCCCAGTGGGGGGCAGGACGGCTGAGGTGTAAACGAGACATCGTCCAGGGAAGCAGAAGAGGTGCGTGGGGGAGGGGGAAAGCTCCTTAAAGTGAGGGGTGAGGGCACGGGGGAAGGAAAGTCCTGAGAGGAGCTGGGGGGAGGGTGGGCGGAGGCACCTTCATCAAATCTGTTAAAAAACAGGTTTAGTTTGTTTGCCTCCTGCAAGTCTCCTTCCATCATCTGGCTTGCTTGTTTTCCATGGCCAGTGATGAGTTTGCAGTATCGTCGCTCTTCTCAGCGGCTCCAAACTGTCTTCAGCCGTCTTTGGGGGTTTCCTGGGCCCATAACCTGTTATCAGAGGTTATCTGTGCAGTAGATCTGCGTGCTACCCCTCAATACCGACTGGGTCTTTTACGGAGGAATAATATGTGTGACACGCCTCTTGTTTTACAGAACTGGAAGAAGTTGAGTTTATTTTCAAGCAAATAAAAACACTACGGACAGACCGGAAGCTGGGACTGGCCATTCAAAATAAAAGGGAAATAACTGAGAGCATATTTCTCAGATAACAACTGCACTTTCTGTCCAGAATTGAGATTCCCTGGAGTGATAGTCGGGGTAACTGTGGTTGTACGGTTCGGTGCGCCATTATATTTTTGGTCAGGAATACAAATTGTCGAGGCAGTGCGTTTCGTAACTTTATCAACTCTAATATGGGAGGCTTAAATCTGTGTGTAGTACAGAACTGTTCAAAGTCTAGAGGACTGCCATTGTCATCCATCAAGTCAATTCTTGACCATATACCTTTCTCAAAGCATTCCTTGTAAAACAGAGGTTTGTTGCCACGCAGTACATATCTATTGTTCCAAATTATTGTACTGTGTGGTGAGAAATTGTGTACATATATCATTTTCCATTATAATAGTATTTGTTTATGGAACTCTGAAAATTGGACAGGAATCTTGTTGATATCCAAGTCAGAGATAAGTAGAAGACTTAGGCCACCGACTATGTTGAATAAGTAGTTTGGAGTACAATACCAGAAAGAATGATGATGTTTGATCCAGGATTTCAACCAGTTCACCTTCAATGTCCCATTCAGGCAGTCCAACTCTATCACTTTCAGCCCTCCTTCACTTGTTTCTTTCACCATATGTGATTTTTTTAGATGGTGTGGTCTGTTCCTCCAGATAAAGTTGAAATTTATTTGGTTAATAGATTTGATGAGTTGATTTGGAGCAGCATTGGAATACACTGGGTATATACATCTGGATAAACATTCCATTTTACTCAAATATATCCGGCCTAATATTGATAAATCTCTTTGGAGCCATATATTCAATTTTGCTTTACTTTGATTCAGTTTAGATTCAATGTTCCTGGACTGATTTAACTTTTGGTCCTTAGATAGGAAAATGCTCAAGTATTTTATTTCTGATTTGATAGGAACACTGCTGATTTCCTTTAGTGGTGAGTCATGCAGCTCAAGAAGTTTGCATTTCTTTAAGTTTAATGACAATCCTGAAGCCTTGAAGAATGTTTTAATTTTTTCAACGCTTATTGGGACTTGATGTTCATTTTTCAAAACTAAGGTTGTGTCATCTGCCAGCAGGCTAATAACAATTTCTGTCCCCGACATTATTTCTGTCACACACACACACACACACACACACACACACACACACACACACACACACACAACACACACACACACACACACACACACACACACTCACACACACCTTAATTCCACTCTTTTATATACGCATGCCTGGAGTTCCGGGAGCTCGTTCTCAACGTTCTGGGAATAATCATAGTTGTGCTGATAGCATTAGCCGAAACGCCCCCCCCACACACACCACCACCACCACCACCACCACCACCCCACACACACATTAGCTCCTCCATTCATTCACATGTACACGCCGGCTGCTCCGGGGGCTCCACGCCGACGTTTCGGTGATCGATGTCCGGAGAAGGTGCACCATTGCCGGTCTGCGGTGTCCTGTAGACCCCCCCCCCTCCATACACACATGCAATACGCCTTGAAACGCATCGCTCGCACCGACGCGGGGAATCCTTTTCCCTACTTCCACAACAACTGCAAGAAACGCGTTGCGTCGGCCGCCGTGAGGAAGGGGGGGGGCATTAAGGGGGGGGAGAGAGAGACATGGAGATTTTCTCAGCCTCTCATTCTTTTTTTTTTTTTTTTAATTGAACATAAATAGTACACACAACTATACAAATGTACAAATAAACATGGCAAGGTAGAACTGAATGTCAATGAAACAACCAGGCATGAGGAACCAAAGGACATAAGGACATTCATTCTGTATGTAATCAGAAGTTAATAGTGTTAACGGTTTGTGAGAAATTTACAATGCTAGACAAAAAAAGAAATTAAAATGAAATAATTAAATCAATAGATAGACTAATAAAAAATGAAAACGAAAAAATGATTGCAAGGGGAGTACAACATGTAATTAAGTTGGCGACTCACAAGGAATCTCAGATATCAAACTGTATATTTTTTGTTGTTTATATATAAACATATACAAAACAAACATATATTGTTTGTTGTTGTTTATTTTTGGGACATAAGCGAATCACGGTCCGGGCTTCTGCCCTCCTCCGCTCCTCACCTCATCCGCTCCAGGCCCTGGTACTCCCTGTCCGCGGGACCCCCCCCCCCACCACCCCCACCACCACCAAAACAAACTCTCACACACAGATAAACACACGCACACACACATACACACACACACACACACACACACACAGACACACGCACACAAACACGCACAAACACACACACACACACACACACACACACCTGAACTCATCATAGCTGTGCTAATAGCATTGGCCAAAACGTATCCACAACAAAACAAACATTAGCTCATCCACTCATTCACATATGTGTGTGCCTAGAGGTATGGGAGCTCCAGTCATACGTCCGGGTGATCTATGTCCGGAGAAGGCTCACATTGGCCGGTCTAAGGGGTTCTTCTGCCCCCACAGCTTCCCCGCCTCTGAGAGGAGAAAAATTACCTCCGCTCCTCCGCTCCTCCGCTTTTCAGCTCCACCGCTCCTCCTCTATGGGCCCTGGTACTCCCCCCCCCCCACCTAAACAAACTCTCACACATACACACACAAACACACTCACACACACACAAAAACACACACACACACACACACACACACACACATACACACACACCTTAACTCATCATAGCTGTGCTAATAGCATTAGCCGAAACGCATCCACAACCAAACAAACATTAGCTCATCCACTCATTCACATGTGTGTGCCCAATGGTCCGAGAGCTCCAATCATACGTCCGGGGGATCTTTGTCCGGAGTATGCTCACATTAGCCAGTCTAAGGGGTTCTTCTGCCCCCAAACTTCCCCGCCTCTGAGAGGAGAAACATTACCTCCGCTCCTCCGCTTCTCAGCTCCATCGCTCCTCCGCTTTGGGCCCTGGAATTCCCGAACCGCTGGACATAAGCGAATCACGGGCCGGGCTTCTGCCCTCCTCCGCTCCTCAGCTCATCGTTCGAGGCCCCGGTACTCCCTGTCCGCGACCCCCCCCCCACCTAAACAAATTCACACTCACACACACGCACACACACACACACAGACACACACACACACACACACAAACACACCTTAACTCATCATAGCTGTGCTAATAGCATTAGCCGAAACGCATCCACAACCAAACTGTTGCGTTTAAGTTCGCAGCTTCTTCGTTTTCCATGTTTCGGAAGGAATTCACAAGTTTGCCTTGTTTGAATCGTCTTCTATTTTCTTCTTCACAGCTCCGGGAATCAACATCGGTTAGCCATGGGACATGTACAGTACAGAGTGAGGGAAAAATTCCCGCCAGCACCGCTATACCAAAAAAAAAAACACTGACGTAGAAGTTAACGTCAAGTTAGCTGAACAGTCGCGAAAAACTAAAACAAGTCCCAAACCTTGTCATAAAGTGCCATGCATTTCCTGAGAGTAGATACAAATACAACATATGTATACTAGAATGTAAACTCAAATAAAACTAATGAGATCACCTATCTCAACACCCCCTCTTGATCTCAACATCCAAAAAAAATCTTTGGACATTTGAATTTCCAAATAACCACTTTTTGAATTGTTCTATTTTTACCTTTGTCATGAGTTTTGTCGAGATGTCTGCCAACATGTCCTCTGATGGACAATAGATAAGATTTATTTAACCCTCACTGAGTGCTTCACGAATGAAATGATATTTTACATCAATGTGTTTTGACCTTTGTCTGTTTACAGGATTCTTACTCAGTGCGATGGCCCCCTGATTGTCTCCGTAGATTGTTGTGCAACTGTACATTTTGTTGTCCATACCCGTCTCTTCACCTCTTTTACGCACTCTCCGTTGCTCTGGACTGTTGACCCTAAGTACCTGAAATCCTCCAGCTTCTTGATCTCCACTCCCTGTAGCCTCACCGCTCCACCCGAGTTCCTCTTGTTCTCACACATATATTCTGTCTTGCTGCGACTAACTTTCATTCCTCTCCTTTCCAGAGCATACCTCCACCTCTCTAGATTTTCCTCTACCTGTTGTCTGCTCTCACTACAGATCACAATGTCATCCGCAAACATCATGGTCCATGGGGATTCCTGTCTAACCTCATCTGTCAGCCTATCCATCACCATTGCGAACAAGAAGGGGCTCAGAGCTGATCCCTGATGGAGTCCCACCTCCACCTTGAACTTCTCGGTTACCCCTACAGCACACCGTACCAGTGTCTCACAGCTGGCATACATGTCCTGCACCAGTCTAACATACTTCTCTGCCACTCCAGACTTCCTCATACAATACCAGAGCTCCTCTCTTGGCAACCTGTCATATGCTTTTTCTAGGTCTACGAAAACGCAATGCAGCTCCCTCTGGCCTTCTCTGTACTTTTCTATTGGCATTCTCAACGCAAATACTGCATCTGTAGTACTCTTCCTAGGCATGAAGCCATACTGCTGTTCACAAATGCTGACTTCTGCTCTCAGTCTAGTTTCCACTACTCTTTCCCATAACTTCATTGTATGGCTCATCAACTTTATCCCTCTGTAGTTGCCACAATTCTGCACATCCCCTTGATTCTTAAAAATAGGCACCATCACACTTTGTCTCCATTCTTCAGGCATCTCCTCACTCTCTAAGATCCTGTTGAATAATCTAGTCAGAAAATCTACCGCTGCCTCTCCTAGACACTTCCACACCTCCACAGGTATATCATCAGGACCAACTGCTTTTCCACTCTTCATCCTCTTCAATGCCTTCCTCACTTCACTTTTACTCATTTTTGCTACTTTGTGGTCTACAATAATCACCTCTTCTACCCTTGCCTCTCTTTCATTTTCCACATTCATCAGCTCTTCAAAATACTCTTTCCATCTTCCTGTCTCTCTTCTAGCATCCGTCAATACATTTCTCTCTCTGTCCTTTATCACCCGGACCTGCTGTACATCCTTTCCATCTTTATCTCTCTGTTTCGCCAACCTGTATAGATCATTTTCAGCCTCCTTACTATCCAACCGAGCATACAAGTCATCATAAGCCCTTTGTTTTGCCTTTGCTACCTCTATCTTTACCTTTCGCCGCATCTCCCTGAACTCCTGTCTGTTCTCTTCAGTCCTCTCAGTATCCCACTTCTTCTTCGCGAACCATTTTCTCTGTATACACTCCTGCACTTCCTCATTCCACCACCAAGTCTCCTTATCTACTTTCCTACCAGATGACACACCAAGTACTCTTCTACCTGTCTCCCTGATAACACTAGCTGTTGTTGTCCAATCATCTGGAAGCTCTCCCTGACAACCCAGACCCTTTCTCAACTCCTCCCTGAAAACCATGCAACACTCTGCTGCAATAATTAAATCATCTACCCAAAGCAAACCTTCTCCACGGCTCTAAACTCGTTCGTCGCCGCTACTTGTGGAACACCGGATGGCTTTCTCCCTCCGCTTCGTTACATTTTATGTCCGCTAGATGGCGGCATCCGACTGTGTACAGCGCTTGGAGCTCCACCAGGCGATATGGCCGCTGTGTATGAGAGGAATAAACGAGTGGGGCCGTGAGTGCAATAAATCCCCCTCCACGTCTTACATGGATGTTATCACCCTGTTACTGTATTTTAACGATACCGCTGTTTTTTCGACCTCAATGTTAAGCCGATTTTTAAACATTAAAAAAACAGATTGCTCGATTCAGTGACACCGAGGCCGTGAGTGGAGGACTTATGGAGTCGACTCCTCCGCTTATTCATATGTGCATGTCTGGTGCTCCCGGAGCTTCACGCCGACGTCACGGGGATCCGTGTCCGAAGAAGGTGCACCTTGGCCGGTCTGCGGGGTCCTGTTGACCGGAAGCTGAGACTGGCCCTTCGAAATAACACGGAAAATAATTGAGAGCATATTTCTCAGTTGACAACGCCCCCACTTGCTCTCATATTATTGGTATCTTTGCCCATTTACATCAAAATAAAATACTCATGACCCAAACAACAACTTTGAAAAATTCAACAACTTAAACTGCGATGCAGGCTTTGTCATAACATCTGCCGGCATCTCTTGTGTTGGACAATACTGTAGGGCTACCTTTCCACATATTTTCTTTGTGACATCTTAACACACTCTTCTGACTGACATATTTTCTGGGTATTGATTTTGATCACTTTGGCCAAGTCCTTCATTTTAAATCTGGCTGTAAGCATGATTTTCACCTCTTTCATTACTTCCTCATCACTCGCAGCTATGATTAAATCATCTGCCCATATTATGATGATGACTTTGTCATTTTGGTTTTCTTTGACATAGACACAATGATCTGCTTCATTCTGAATAAAGTCATTGTCAATCAAGTAAGAATGGAGCATCAGATTCCAATGACGACCTGCCTGTTTAAGGCCGTATAGTGACTTTTCAAGTTTACGCACCAGCTTCTGTTTTTTTACTTGTTACTTCATACCCTTCTGGTTGTTCTACACAGAGCTCACAATCTATGGGTGCATGAAGATAGGCTGTCTTTACATCCATTTGGTGTAGTAACAATTTTTCCTGAACTGATTTCTGCATAAACACCCTCACACTTGTCATATTTGCTGTTGGAGAAAATGTTTCCTCAAAATCCGTGCCATACTTTTGACTGTAGCCCTTAGCAAAATAACGAGCTTTATATTTGTTTGTGCCATCTTCATTTCTATTTAGCGCATACGCCCAGCCCCCCCCAACCCCCACCCCCACCCCCCCGCCACTGCACACTTGCCTTGGGGTAGCTGTGTTAGGGTAAAAGTGTTGTTCTCTCTCAATGACTCCATCTCTTCGTCCATAGATTTCATCCACTTGTCAGCATTGAGGGAACTCCTTGCCTCTTTTTATGTCTGTGGGACACCACACGCCAGTCTATAACAGTAGTCAATGTTAGTGAACACTTGGTCATCGTCAATAGCACTAATCACATAACCATTAAAGTAACTGGGCTTCTTTTTGGTTCTAGTTGATCGTCTCACATTGTCTGCACTGCTTGGCTGTGTCACACGGTCAGATACAGGGTTGCCCATTTCCAAGGTGTACAAAGGTGTACAAGACAGTGTTGAGCCCAGCGATGATATATGAGCTAGAAACTGTTACAATGACCGAAAGATAGCAGGCAGAACTAGAGGTTGCAGATATGAGGATGTTGAGGTTCTCTTTGGGAGTGACCAGGATGGATAGGATCAGGAATGAGTCTATCAGAGGAACAGCACATGTTCGATGTTTTGGAGAGAAGGTCAGAGAGGCCAGACCGAGATGGTTCGGTCATGTACAGAGGAGGGATAGAGAATATATTGGTAGACGGATGCTGGAATTGGAGCTGCAAGGCAAGAGGTCTCGAGGAAGACCAAAGAGAGGATTTATGGACGTGGTGAGAGAGGAGATGAAGGCAGTTGGTGTGAGAGAGGAGGATACGGAGAATAGGGTTAGATGGAGAAAGTTGACTCGCTGTGGCCACACCTGACAGGAAAAGACAAAAGAAGAAGAAGAAGAAGAAGAAGAAGAAGAAGAAGAAGAAGAAGAAGAAGAAGAAGAAGAAGAAGAAGAAGAAGAAGAAGAAGAAGAAGAAGAAGGAGAAAAAGAAGAAGAAGAAGAAGAAGAAGAAGAAGAAGAAGAAGAAGAAGAAGAAGAAGAAGAAGAAGAAGAAGAAGAAGAAGAAGTAAGAAAGAGAGGGTGGGGGGGAAGCAAACCTTCTTCACGGCTCTAAGCTCGTTCGTCGCCGCTACTTGGGGAACACTGGATGGCTTTCTCCCTCCACTTCGTTACATTTTATGGCCGCTAGATGGCGGCATCCGACTGTGCACAGCGCTTGAAGCCCCACCAGGTGATCTGGCAGCTGTGTATGAGAGGAATAAACGAGTGGGGCCGTGAGTGCAATAAATCCCCCTCCACTTCTTACATGGATGTTATCACCCTGTTACTGTATTTTAACGATACCGCTGTGTTTTCCACCTCAATGTTAAGCCGATTTTTAAACATTAAAAACCAAATTGCTCGATTCAGTGACACCGAGGCCGTGAGTGGAGGACTTATGGAGTCGACTCCTCCGCTTATTCATACGTGCATGTCTGGTGCTCCCGGAGCTTCACGCCGACGTCACGGGGATCCGTGTCCGAAGAAGGTGCACCTTGGCCGGTCTGCGGGGTCCTGTTGACCGGAAGCTGAGACTGGCCCTTCGAAATAACACGGAAAATAATTGAGAGCATATTTCTCAGTTGACAACGCCCCCACTTGCTCTCATATTATTGGTATCTTTGCCCATTTACATCAAAATAAAATACTCATGACCCAAACAACAACTTTGAAAAATTCAACAACTTAAACTGCGATGCAGGCTTTGTCATAACATCTGCCGGCATCTCTTGTGTTGGACAATACTGTAGGGCTACCTTTCCACATATTTTCTTTGTGACATCTTAACACACTCTTCTGACTGACATATTTTCTGGGTATTGATTTTGATCACTTTGGCCAAGTCCTTCATTTTAAATCTAGCTGTAAGCATGATTTTCACCTCTTTCATTACTTCCTCATCACTCGCAGCTATGATTAAATCATCTACCCATATTATGATGATGACCTTGTCATTTTGGTTTTCTTTGACATAGACACAATGATCTGCTTCATTCTGAATAAAGTCGTTGTCAATCAAGTAAGAATGGAGCATCAGATTCCAATGACGACCTGCCAAATTTTCCTGAACTGATTTCTGCATGAACACCCTCACACTTGTCACATTTGCTGTTGGAGAAAATGTTTCCTCAAAATCCGTGCCATACTTTTGACTGTAGCCCTTAGCAAAATAACGAGCTTTATATTTGTTTGTGCCAACTTCATTTCTTTTTAGCGCATACACCCACCCCCCCACCCCCACTGCACACTTGCCTTGGGGTAGCTGTGTTAGGGTCAAAGTGTTGTTCTCTCTCAATGACTCCATCTCGTCGTCCATAGATTTCATCCACTTGTCAGCATTGAGGGAACTCCTTGCCTTTTTAAATGTCTGTGGGACACCACACGCCAGTCTATAACAGTAGTCAATGTTAGTGAACACTTGGTCATCGTCAATAGCACTAGTCACATAACCATTAAAGTAACTGGGCTTCTTTTTGGTTCTAGTTGATCGTCTCACATTGTCTGCACTGCTTGGCTGTGTCACACGGTCAGATACGGGGCTGCCCATTTCCAAGGTGTACAAAGGTGTACAAGACAGTGGTGAGACCAGCGATGATGTATGGACTAGAAACTGTAGAAGAAGAAGAAGAAGAAGAAGAAGAAGAAGAAGAAGAAGAAGATGAAGAAGAAGAAGAAGAAGAAGAAGAAGAAGAAGAAGTTAGAAAGAGAGGGTGGGGGGGAAGCAAACCTTCTCCACGGCTCTAAACTCGTTCGTCGCCGCTACTCGGGGAACACCGGATGGCTTTCTCCCTCCGCTTCGTTACATTTTATGGCCGCTAGATGAAGATCATCATCATCATCATCATCATCATCATCATCATCATCATCATCCTGATCTGAGCTCATCTCTGTCTGGGTTTGTTGCTCTGGAGATGGGTTTGTCACAAATTTTAGCAGTCTGTGTTTTTAGTACTCTTTCACTATTTGGATAATATACAAAATAAGCTGGACTATTTTTGGCATATCCAATGAAAACTCCCTTCTCACCTCTTGAGTCAAGTTTCTTTTTGTTGTGCTTGTATGCATAGCACACAGCACCAAACTTTTGCATTTGTGACACATTTGGTTTCTTTCCCGTCAACATAAAGTAAGCCGTCTGCTTTGTCCGATTATTAAAGCATCAGTTCCTGACCACCGCTGCTGTCTGCACTGCATGGGTCCACAATGTTTTGGGTAGGTTGCTTCCTAGTAACATGCACCATGCCATGTCGAATAAAGTCCTCCAGTTTCTCTTTGCTTTCCCGTTTTGGTGTGGTGAGTATGGCGCTGACGTTTCATGTCTAACACCCCGTTTAGTCATTAGTCCTTGGTACTCTTTTGACATAAACTCAGTACAATTGTCAGATCTCATACACTTAATCTTCCCATAAGGGGCAGTGTCTGCTAAGAATCTCTCTGTGGCACTCACTGTACCACTCTTTTGTTTGAGAAAGTACACAAAAATTGTGTTGGAATAATCATCAGTAAACGACAATGCAAATCTGTGTCCATCTATAGATATGGGATCTACTGGCCCTGCCAGATCTGTATGCACTAAATCAAACACCTTTGTTGCTCTTGCATCAGGCTCTCTGTTTCTGATCTGCACAAACTTCCCTTGAATACACACTTCACATGGTGATACAGGTTTTTCAGTTTTCCCTTTGATTACCATACCATCAATCACTTTTGTCAACTTTTGTACATCGCTCTAATTACAATGGCCGAAAATTTCATGCCATGTTTGTAAATCAAAACACCCTTTGCATTTGTCATTACTTTCATCTGCTGTAGATAGGTAGTAAAGTGTGTTCTGCACATGAATAGGAAATACAGTACCGTCACTCATTTTGACTATGTCTTTTCCTTCATTGAAGATTACCGTTGCTCCGTTTGCTGTGGCGGCCATCACAGAAAAAATGTCCTGTGGACAGGAAGGGATGAACATTGCGTTTCTCAGTGGTGCTGTGTGGTGACGTCCTCTGCTGTCTATGAGGATCACCTCTGCCTCTCCCCGCTGCTTCGCCACGCCTTGACACTTGGTCGCGTCTGCCAGCTCAACATGGTGTGTGTCAGCTCTGAACGTCACTGAAAAACACGGAAGTCAGCAAATTTGAGCTTTTCTTCACTTTGAGTCACATGAACTGCAAATGGTTTGAACGATTCTGGAAGTCCCTTTAGCACCATAGCTATGAGAAGATCATCACTCATGACTTCCTCTGCATTTCTTAGCACCGTGATTATAGTCTCTGCCCTAATCACAAAGTCTGTTACGCTTTCATTGCTTCCTTTCTGCAGTTTTGTCAGGTCAGTATACAGGTTTATAATGCCAGGCTTCCCTTTACCTGCGTAATACTCTCGTAGCATCTTCAGTGCCTTTCTCCCATCATCTGCAGCTTCGCGCATGACCAGGCCTAGACTTTTGTCATCTAAAAACTGGATTCGTTCGGCATGGGCCATTTCATTCTGCTCCTTGTCCTTCGCCTCCTCGTCATCGTCATCAAATTCTGGAGTTTCACTCAGAATTGTGTCTTTGAGCCCCTGTAGCCGCATGCAGGTCAAGCATTTAGTCTCCCAGAGTTCATACTGCTTCTCATCTTCCACACCGAGACAGTCTCTGGTGGCGATTGGTAAATGTAACGGCAGGAGACCAAACTGATTGTTATGTTTGTACGGTAATGCCAATATCAATGTCTCATAACCCGACTATACAACCTCATCCAATTAACCAAAGTGAGACCTTGTCTATAATATGGGTATATTCCCAAGGATTGAGTCAGAGATTTGGAATTTTTCAGAATATAACAAATACCTCAGTCCTTCCTTTTCTGCCTTACGATCCATCCAAATGGCGATTACCAGCTAATTATTCTATGGTAACCAATAAAACTGTCATTGAGGGATTCACTCTAATGACAATACAAAAGACACCACCATTTTGTATGAAACGACAGTGTGGTAAGAAAGAGCATTATCTAGGCCAACTACAGTGTGACACTGTGCTAGATATGGAAACGGATAGACCGGTTAGGAAAACCTATGACTACTATAATAATAGTATATGTGAGGTTGGAAAGTGGGGAATGGGCGTGTGTGCCATGAATCTGACAGCCCTCAAGCCATTATTGGGCATTGAAACAAACCTCACCAAATCTGGTATACCACCATGGAGGATTTTTGCATTCCCACACAAATACGGTTATCCATACATGCCCAAAAACACATGTATGGATTTGTGGCAAACGAGCATTTCTGTATCTGCCTGAACATTGGTGTGGCACATGCTATTTGGCCCGATTAGGAAGTGCTATGACTTTTATACCAGAGCATAACATGACTCATAGCGTATGGGACATGAACGTAGTCGAAGAGCCTTGATAAGTGACTCTAGAGGAATACTTATGACAATGTTCCCTAACTATGGTGTAGCCTACTCGGGACATCGAATGAATGAGGTCTGGGCGACATTACAGAACCTAACGTCAAGGGTTCTAGAATTGAATGGACTGATACAAAACAATCCAGAGACTATGGCTATGAAAGAAATGCTTTTACAAAATCGTGTGGCTTTAGATATTGTCTTAGCCAAGGAAGGTGGTGTATGTGCGATAATAGGACAACAATGTTGCACATATATCCCAGACACGCGAGACAATTTCACAGTAATTCATGACAAATTGACGACATTAAAGAACCAACTAGAGGGTAAAGAGGACAGTGATACTTTAATGTCGTTTTTACAGTTTGACCCTCTTGGATGGATCATCAACGGAACTTGGTGGCAAATACTTTTAAAGTGCCTTACACCTGTGATTGTGATTCTTATTTTGTTTTGTTTATTTACTATGTGCGTTATTCCTTGTTTGAGAAGCATGATTGCTAAAATGGCTTCCGCAGCCTTTGTCCAGATGGCAATAGTAGCAGTGCAGACCCAACCAAGGACTCACTACACTGGACAGATACATGAGCAACTGCCTATAAGTGATTCAGAAAAAGAAAATGATAACGATTCGACTGTGGAGGACGACGACCATGATGTTGTATGAAGTGTTATCTGTAAACTATGTACCAACATGGCATGATGATGCTGAAGAGTTTAACATTGTTCGGAGTCTCATAAACAGGAGAGAATTGTTAGAGTTTACTCTCTATTTCTATAACTATGTTATTTCGACTACTCACATGAAGTTAGCCAGACATGCTAGAGCACAAAAGACCTTTGTCCTCTAACAAGAGTTGGGCCCTCCAAGATATTCCAATGGTCGTAAACATCTTTAGATAAGAACCTACCCCCCCGTAAACGTAAATCTAAACGAGGATAAACACTTCTGGAGAGAAACCTGACCACCCCTGTATATCATCCTGGACAACTTCACATATGCATGAACTATACTATACAATGAATGTTGTTATGTAAATAAACACTTTCACACAATAACAAGCCGAGCAAGGAGGAACTCGGGGGGATTCTCTGGATCTTGGCTCCAAAGAGCGCGCTGAGTCTCCCCCTCTGCAGAGCACAAAAGAATAGTCGCTTGTCTGTGTTATTTCTTATGATAACCTCAGTCTCCTCTTTACAGGTTTTACCTTAGACCAGCATGAATTAGAATTACTCTCTAATAGCCGCGAGTGGAGCATCTACCTGCATGTCCAGAAGCTTCCTGTTCAGCAGGGCAGGTCGAATGGTGTTAAAAGCACTGGAGAAGTCAAAGAACATGACTCTCACAGTGCTTCCTGCCTCCTCCAGGTGTGTGTAGATTCTGTGCAGCAGGAAGATGATGGCGTCTTCCACTCCTATCCGTGGGTGGTATGCGAACCGCAGGGGGTCCAGCGAAGGTCCGACGACTGTGCCAAGGTGCCTCAGGACGAGCCTCTCCAGCGACTTCATGACGTGTGATGTCAGCGCCACCGGTCTGTAGTCGCTGTGTCTGCTGGGATGCTTCACCTCGGGCGCTGGAACCAGGCATGAGGTTTTCCACCGGTCGGGGACAACCATCTGGGTCAGGCTCAGGTTGAAGAGATGTGAGAAGATCCCACACAGCTGAGAGGCACATCCTTTCAGCACTCTGGGGCTGAGGCCGTCAGGGCCAGCAGCTTTCCTGGGACGAAGGCGGCTGAACTCTCTTCCCACCTCCTCAGCGGTGAAGGCAACAGGAGGGGGTGGAGAGAGTCCCAGTGGGGGGCAGGACGGCTGAGGTGTAAACGAGACATCGTCCAGGGAAGCAGAAGAGGTGCGTGGGGGAGGGGGAAAGCTCCTTAAAGTGAGGGGTGAGGGCACGGGGGAAGGAAAGTCCTGAGAGGAGCTGGGGGGAGGGTGGGCGGAGGCACCTTCATCAAATCTGTTAAAAAACAGGTTTAGTTTGTTTGCCTCCTGCAAGTCTCCTTCCATCATCTGGCTTGCTTGTTTTCCATGGCCAGTGATGAGTTTGCAGTATCGTCGCTCTTCTCAGCGGCTCCAAACTGTCTTCAGCCGTCTTTGGGGGTTTCCTGGGCCCATAACCTGTTATCAGAGGTTATCTGTGCAGTAGATCTGCGTGCTACCCCTCAATACCGACTGGGTCTTTTACGGAGGAATAATATGTGTGACACGCCTCTTGTTTTACAGAACTGGAAGAAGTTGAGTTTATTTTCAAGCAAATAAAAACACTACGGACAGACCGGAAGCTGGGACTGGCCATTCAAAATAAAAGGGAAATAACTGAGAGCATATTTCTCAGATAACAACTGCACTTTCTGTCCAGAATTGAGATTCCCTGGAGTGATAGTCGGGGTAACTGTGGTTGTACGGTTCGGTGCGCCATTATATTTTTGGTCAGGAATATAAATTGTCGAGGCAGTGCGTTTCGTAACTTTATCAACTCTAATATGGGAGGCTTAAATCTGTGTGTAGTACAGAACTGTTCAAAGTCTAGAGGACTGCCATTGTCATCCATCAAGTCAATTCTTGACCATATACCTTTCTCAAAGTATTCCTTGTAAAACAGAGGTTTGTTGCCACGCAGTACATATCTATTGTTCCAAATTATTGTACTGTGTGGTGAGAAATTGTGTACAAATATCATTTTCCATTATAATAGTATTTGTTTATGGAACTCTGAAAATTGGACAGGAATCTTGTTGATATCCAAGTCAGAGATAAGTAGAAGACTTAGGCCACCGACTATGTTGAATAAGTAGTTTGGAGTACAATACCAGAAAGAATGATGATGTTTGATCCAGGATTTCAACCAGTTCACCTTCAATGTCCCATTCAGGCAGTCCAACTCTATCACTTTCAGCCCTCCTTCACTTGTTTCTTTCACCATATGTGATTTTTTTAGATGGTGTGGTCTGTTCCTCCAGATAAAGTTGAAATTTATTTGGTTAATAGATTTGATGAGTTGATTTGGAGCAGCATTGGAATACACTGGGTATATACATCTGGATAAACATTCCATTTTACTCAAATATATCCGGCCTAATATTGATAAATCTCTTTGGAGCCATATATTCAATTTTGCTTTACTTTGATTCAGTTTAGATTCAATGTTCCTGGACTGATTTAACTTTTGGTCCTTAGATAGGAAAATGCTCAAGTATTTTATTTCTGATTTGATAGGAACACTGCTGATTTCCTTTAGTGGTGAGTCATGCAGCTCAAGAAGTTTGCATTTCTTTAAGTTTAATGACAATCCTGAAGCCTTGGAGAATGTTTTAATTTTTTCAACGCTTATTGGGACTTGATGTTCATTTTTCAAAACTAAGGTTGTGTCATCTGCCAGCAGGCTAATAACAATTTCTGTCCCCGACATTATTTCTGTCACACACACACACACACACACACACACACACACACACACACACACACACACACACACACACACACCTTAATTCCACTCTTTTATATACGATGCCTGGAGTTCCGGGAGCTCGTTCTCAACGTTCTGGGAATAATCATAGTTGTGCTGATAGCATTAGCCGAAACGCCCCCCCCACACACACCACCACCACCACCACCACCACCACCCCACACACACATTAGCTCCTCCATTCATTCACATGTACACGCCGGCTGCTCCGGGGGCTCCACGCCGACGTTTCGGTGATCGATGTCCGGAGAAGGTGCACCATTGCCGGTCTGCGGTGTCCTGTAGACCCCCCCTCCATACACACATGCAATACGCCTTGAAACGCATCGCTCGCACCGACGCGGGGAATCCTTTTCCCTACTTCCACAACAACGGCAAGAAACGCGTTGCGTCGGCCGCCGTGAGGAAGGGGGGGGGGGGGGGGGGCATTAAGGGGGGGGAGAGAGAGACATGGAGATTTTCTCAGCCTCTCATTCTTTTTTTTTTTTTTTTAATTGAACATAAATAGTACACACAACTATACAAATGTACAAATAAACATGGCAAGGTAGAACTGAATGTCAATGAAACAACCAGGCATGAGGAACCAAAGGACATAAGGACATTCATTCTGTATGGAATCAGAAGTTAATAGTGTTAACGGTTTGTGAGAAATTTACAATGCTAGACAAAAAAAGAAATTAAAATGAAATAATTAAATCAATAGATAGACTAATAAAAAATTAAAACGAAAAAATGATTGAAAGGGGAGTACAACATGTAATTAAGTTGGCGACTCACAAGGAATCTCAGATATCAAACTGTATATTTTTTGTTGTTTATATATAAACATATACAAAACAAACATATATTGTTTGTTGTTGTTTATTTTTGGGACATAAGCGAATCACGGTCCGGGCTTCTGCCCTCCTCCGCTCCTCACCTCATCCGCTCCAGGCCCTGGTACTCCCTGTCCGCGGGACCCCCCCCCCCCACCACCCCCACCACCACCAAAACAAACTCTCACACACAGATAAACACACGCACACACACATACACACACACACACACACACACACACAGACACACGCACACAAACACGCACAAACACACACACACACACACACACACACACACCTGAACTCATCATAGCTGTGCTAATAGCATTGGCCAAAACGTATCCACAACAAAACAAACATTAGCTCATCCACTCATTCACATATGTGTGTGCCTAGAGGTATGGGAGCTCCAGTCATACGTCCGGGTGATCTATGTCCGGAGAAGGCTCACATTGGCCGGTCTAAGGGGTTCTTCTGCCCCCACAGCTTCCCCGCCTCTGAGAGGAGAAAAATTACCTCCGCTCCTCCGCTCCTCCGCTTTTCAGCTCCACCGCTCCTCCTCTATGGGCCCTGGTACTCCCCCCCCCCCACCTAAACAAACTCTCACACATACACACACAAACACACTCACACACACACAAAAACACACACACACACACACACACACACACACATACACACACACCTTAACTCATCATAGCTGTGCTAATAGCATTAGCCGAAACGCATCCACAACCAAACAAACATTAGCTCATCCACTCATTCACATGTGTGTGCCCAATGGTCCGAGAGCTCCAATCATACGTCCGGGGGATCTTTGTCCGGAGTATGCTCACATTAGCCAGTCTAAGGGGTTCTTCTGCCCCCAAACTTCCCCGCCTCTGAGAGGAGAAACATTACCTCCGCTCCTCCGCTTCTCAGCTCCATCGCTCCTCCGCTTTGGGCCCTGGAATTCCCGAACCGCTGGACATAAGCGAATCACGGGCCGGGCTTCTGCCCTCCTCCGCTCCTCAGCTCATCGTTCGAGGCCCCGGTACTCCCTGTCCGCGACCCCCCCCCCCACCTAAACAAATTCACACTCACACACACGCACACACACACACACAGACACACACACACACACACACAAACACACCTTAACTCATCATAGCTGTGCTAATAGCATTAGCCGAAACGCATCCACAACCAAACTGTTGCGTTTAAGTTCGCAGCTTCTTCGTTTTCCATGTTTCGGAAGGAATTCACAAGTTTGCCTTGTTTGAATCGTCTTTTATTTTCTTCTTCACAGCTCCGGGAATCAACATCGGTTAGCCATGGGACATGTACAGTACAGAGTGAGGGAAAAATTCCCGCCAGCACCGCTATACCAAAAAAAAAAAACACTGACGTAGAAGTTAACGTCAAGTTAGCTGAACAGTCGCGAAAAACTAAAACAAGTCCCAAACCTTGTCATAAAGTGCCATGCATTTCCTGAGAGTAGATACAAATACAACATATGTATACTAGAATGTAAACTCAAATAAAACTAATGAGATCACCTATCTCAACACCCCCTCTTGATCTCAACATCCAAAAAAAATCTTTGGACATTTGAATTTCCAAATAACCACTTTTTGAATTGTTCTATTTTTACCTTTGTCATGAGTTTTGTCGAGATGTCTGCCAACATGTCCTCTGATGGACAATAGATAAGATTTATTTAACCCTCACTGAGTGCTTCACGAATGAAATGATATTTTACATCAATGTGTTTTGACCTTTGTCTGTTTACAGGATTCTTACTCAGTGCGATGGCCCCCTGATTGTCTCCGTAGATTGTTGTGCAACTGTACATTTTGTTGTCCATACCCGTCTCTTCACCTCTTTTACGCACTCTCCGTTGCTCTGGACTGTTGACCCTAAGTACCTGAAATCCTCCAGCTTCTTGATCTCCACTCCCTGTAGCCTCACCGCTCCACCCGAGTTCCTCTTGTTCTCACACATATATTCTGTCTTGCTGCGACTAACTTTCATTCCTCTCCTTTCCAGAGCATACCTCCACCTCTCTAGATTTTCCTCTACCTGTTGTCTGCTCTCACTACAGATCACAATGTCATCCGCAAACATCATGGTCCATGGGGATTCCTGTCTAACCTCATCTGTCAGCCTATCCATCACCATTGCGAACAAGAAGGGGCTCAGAGCTGATCCCTGATGGAGTCCCACCTCCACCTTGAACTTCTCGGTTACCCCTACAGCACACCGTACCAGTGTCTCACAGCTGGCATACATGTCCTGCACCAGTCTAACATACTTCTCTGCCACTCCAGACTTCCTCATACAATACCAGAGCTCCTCTCTTGGCAACCTGTCATATGCTTTTTCTAGGTCTACGAAAACGCAATGCAGCTCCCTCTGGCCTTCTCTGTACTTTTCTATTGGCATTCTCAACGCAAATACTGCATCTGTAGTACTCTTCCTAGGCATGAAGCCATACTGCTGTTCACAAATGCTGACTTCTGCTCTCAGTCTAGTTTCCACTACTCTTTCCCATAACTTCATTGTATGGCTCATCAACTTTATCCCTCTGTAGTTGCCACAATTCTGCACATCCCCTTTATTCTTAAAAATAGGCACCATCACACTTTGTCTCCATTCTTCAGGCATCTCCTCACTCTCTAAGATCCTGTTGAATAATCTAGTCAGAAAATCTACCGCTGCCTCTCCTAGACACTTCCACACCTCCACAGGTATATCATCAGGACCAACTGCTTTTCCACTCTTCATCCTCTTCAATGCCTTCCTCACTTCACTTTTACTCATTTTTGCTACTTTGTGGTCTACAATAATCACCTCTTCTACCCTTGCCTCTCTTTCATTTTCCACATTCATCAGCTCTTCAAAGTACTCTTTCCATCTTCCTGTCACTCTTCTAGCATCCGTCAATACATTTCTCTCTCTGTCCTTTATCACCCGGACCTGCTGTACATCCTTTCCATCTTTATCTCTCTGTTTCGCCAACCTGTATAGATCATTTTCAGCCTCCTTACTATCCAACCGAGCATACAAGTCATCATAAGCCCTTTGTTTTGCCTTTGCTACCTCTATCTTTACCTTTCGCCGCATCTCCCTGAACTCCTGTCTGTTCTCTTCAGTCCTCTCAGTATCCCACTTCTTCTTCGCGAACCATTTTCTCTGTATACACTCCTGCACTTCCTCATTCCACCACCAAGTCTCCTTATCTACTTTCCTACCAGAAGACACACCAAGTACTCTTCTACCTGTCTCCCTGATAACACTAGCTGTTGTTGTCCAATCATCTGGAAGCTCTCCCTGACAACCCAGACCCTTTCTCAACTCCTCCCTGAAAACCATGCAACACTCTGCTGCAATAATTAAATCATCTACCCAAAGCAAACCTTCTCCACGGCTCTAAACTCGTTCGTCGCCGCTACTTGTGGAACACCGGATGGCTTTCTCCCTCCGCTTCGTTACATTTTATGTCCGCTAGATGGCGGCATCCGACTGTGCACAGCGCTTGGAGCTCCACCAGGCGATATGGCCGCTGTGTATGAGAGGAATAAACGAGTGGGGCCGTGAGTGCAATAAATCCCCCTCCACTTCTTACATGGATGTTATCACCCTGTTACTGTATTTTAACGATACCGCTGTGTTTTCCACCTCAATGTTAAGCCGATTTTTAAACATTAAAAACCAAATTGCTCGATTCAGTGACACCGAGGCCCTGAGTGGAGGACTTATGGAGTTGACTCCTCCGCTTATTCATAAGTGCATGTCTGGTGCTCCCGGAGCTTCACGCCGACGTCACGGGGATCCGTGTCCGAAGAAGGTGCACCTTGGCCGGTCTGCGGGGTCCTGTCGACTGGGAAGTTGAGACTGGCCCTTGGAAATAAAACGGAAAATAATTGAGAGCATATTTCTCAGTTAACAACGCCCCCACTTGCTCTCATATTATTGGTATCTTTGCCCATTTACATCAAAATAAAATACTCATGACCCAAACGACAAACAAAAACTTTGAAAAATTCAACAACTTCAACTGCGATGCAGGCTTTGTCATAACATCTACCGGCATCTCTTGTGTTGGACAATACTGTAGGGCTACCTTTCCACATATTTTCTTTGTGACATCTTAACACACTCTTCTGACTGACATATTTTCTGGGTGTTGATTTTGATCAGTTTGCCCAAGTCCTTCATTTTAAATCTAGCTGTAAGCATGATTTTCACCTCTTTCATTACTTCCTCATTACTTGCAGCTATGATTATATCATCTACCCATATTATGATGATGACTTTGTCATTTTGGTTTTCTTTGACATAGACACAATGATCTGCTTCATTCTGAATAAAGTCATTGTCAATCAAATAAGAATGGATCGTCAGATTCCAATTACGAACTGCCTGTTTAAGGCCGTATAGTGACTTTTCAAGTTTACGCACCAGCTTCTGTTTTGTATTTGTTACTTCATACCCTTCTGGTTGTTCTACACAGAGCTCACAATCTATGGGTGCATGAAGATAGACTGTCTTTACATCCATTTGGTGTAGTAACAAATATTCCTGAACTGATTTCTGCATAAACACCCTCACACTTGTCATATTTGCTGTTGGAGAAAATGTTTCCTCAAAATCCGTGCCATACTTTTGACTGTAGCCCTTAGCAACATAACAAGCTTTTTATTTGTTTGTGCCATCTTCATTTCTTTTTAGCGCATACGCCCCCCCCCCCCCCCCCGCCACTGCACACTTGCCTTGGGGTAGCTGTGTTAGGGTAAAAGTGTTGTTCTCTCTCAATGACTCCATCTCTTCGTCCATAGATTTCATCCACTTGTCAGCATTGAGGGAACTTCTTGCCTCTTTAAATGTCTGTGGGACACCACACGCCAGTCTATAACAGTAGTCAATGTTAGTGAACACTTGGTCATCGTCAATAGCACTCGTCACATAACCATTAAAGTAACTGGGCTTCTTTTTGGTTCTAGTTGATCATCTCACATTGTCTGCACTGCTTGGCTGTGTCACACGGTCAGATATGGGGTTGCCCATTTCCAAGGTGTACAAAGGTGTACAAGACAGTGGTGAGCCCAGCGATGATATATGCACTAGAAACTGTTACAATGACCGAAAGACAGCAGGCAGAACTAGAGGTTGCAGATATGAGGATGTTGAGGTTCTCTTTGGGAGTGACCAGGATGGATAGGATCAGGAATGAGTCTATCAGACGAACAGCACATGTTCGATGTTTTGGAGAGAAGGTCAGAGAAGCCAGACTGAGATGGTTCGGTCATGTACAGAGGAGGGATAGAGAATATATTGGTAGACGGATGCTGGAATTGGAGCTGCAAGGCAAGAGGTCTCGAGGAAGACCAAAGAGAGGATTTATGGACGTGGTGAGAGAGGATATGAAGGTAGTTGGTGTGAGAGAGGAGGATACGGAGAATAGGGTTAGATGGAGAAAGTTGACTCGCTGTGGCCACACCTGACGGGAAAAGACAAAAGAAGAAGAAGAAGAAGAAGAAGAAGAAGAAGAAGAAGAAGAAGAAGAAGAAGAAGAAGAAGTTAGAAAGAGAGGGTGGGGGGGAAGCAAACCTTCTCCACGGCTCTAAACTCGTTCGTCGCCGCTACTCGGGGAACACCGGATGGCTTTCTCCCTCCGCTTCCTTACATTTTATGTCCGCTAGATGGCGGCATCCGACTGTGCACAGCGCTTGAAGCCCCACCAGGTGATCTGGCAGCTGTGTATGAGAGGAATAAACGAGTGGGGCCGTGAGTGCAATAAATCCCCCTCCACTTCTTACATGGATGTTATCACCC
This sequence comes from Fistularia commersonii, assembly GCF_037954325.1. Lineage (NCBI taxonomy): Eukaryota > Metazoa > Chordata > Actinopteri > Syngnathiformes > Fistulariidae > Fistularia > Fistularia commersonii. Next base: position 485,965 of record NW_028234014.1, read on the forward strand.
TGTTACTGTATTTTAACGATACCGCTGTTTTTTCGACCTCAATGTTAAGCCGATTTTTAAACATTAAAAAACCAGATTGCTCGATTCAGTGACACCGAGGCCGTGAGTGGAGGACTTATGGAATCGACTCCTCCGCTTATTCATATGTGCATGTCTGGTGCTCCCGGAGCTTCACGCCGACGTCACAGGGATCCGTGTCAGAAGAAGGTGCACCTTGGCCGGTCTGCGGGATCCTGTTGACTGGGAAGTTGAGACTGGCCCTTGGAAATAAAACGGAAAATAATTGAGAGCATATTTCTCAGTTAACAACGCCCCCACTTGCTCTCATATTATTGGTATCTTTGCCCATTTACATCAAAATAAAATACTCATGACCCAAACAACAACTTTGAAAAATTCAACAACTTAAACTGTGATGCAGGCTTTGTCATAACATGTGCCGGCATCTCTTGTGTTGGAAAATACTGTAGGGCTACCTTTCCACATATTTTCTTTGTGACATCTTAACACACTCTTCTGACTGACATATTTTCTGGGTATTGATTTTGATCACTTTGCCCAAGTCCTTCATTTTAAATCTAGCTGTAAGCATGATTTTCACCTCTTTCATTACTTCCTCATCACTCGCAGCTATGATTAAATCATCTACCCATATTATGATGATGACTTTGTCATTTTGGTTTTCTTTGACATAGACACAATGATCTGCTTCATTCTGAATAAAGTCATTGTCAATCAAGTAAGAATGGAGCATCAGATCCCAATGACGACCGACCTGTTCAGGGACGTATAGTGACTTTTCAAGTTTACACACCAGCTTCTGTTTTGTATTTGTCACTTCATACCCTTCTGGTTGTTCTACACAGAGCTCACAATCTATGGGTGCATGAAGATAGGCTGTCTTTACATCCATTTGGTGTAAGAACAAATTTTCCGGAACTGATTTCTGCATAAACACCCTCACACTTGTCATATTTGCTGTTGGAGAAAATGTTTCCTCGAAATCCGTGCCATACTTTTGACTGTAGCCCTTAGCAACATACCGAGCTTTATATTTGTTTGTGCCATCTTCATTTCTTTTTAGCGCTTTCGCCCCCCCACCCCCCACCCCCACCCCCACTGCACACTTGCCTTGGGGTAGCTGTGTTAGGGTAAAAGTGTTCTTCTCTCTCAATGACTCCATCTCTTCGTCCATAGATTTCATCCACTTGTCAGCATTGAGGGAACTCCTTGCCTCTTTAAATGTCTAACTGATCATAATCATCATCATCATCATCATCATCATCATCATCATCATCATCATCATCATCATCATCATCATTATCATCATCATCCTGGTCTGAGCTCATCTCTCTCTGGGTTTGTTGCTCTGGAGATGGGTTCGACACAAATTTTAGCAGTCTGTTTTAGTACTCTTTCACTATTTGGATAATATACAAAATAAGCTGGACTATTTTTGGCATATCCAATGAAAACTCCCTTCTCACCTCTTGAGTCAAGTTTCTTTTTGTTGTGCTTGTATGCATAGCACACAGCACCAAACTTTTGCATTTGTGACACATTTGGTTTCTTTCCCGTCAAGCCGAAACGCCCCCCCCCCCCCCCCCCCACCACCACCACCACACACACATTAGCTCCTCCATTCATTCACATGTACACGCCGGCTGCTCCGGGAGCTCCACGCCGACGTTTCGGTGATCGATGTCCGCAGAAGGTGCACCATTGCCGGCCTGCGGTATCCTGTAGACCCCCCCCCCTCCATACACACATGCAATACGCCTTGAAACGCATCGCTCGCACCGACGCGGGTAATCCTTTACCCTACTTCCACAACAACGGCGAGAATCACATTGCGTCGGCCGCCGTGAGGAAGAGGGGGGGGGGGCATTAAGGGGGGGAGAGAGAGAGACATGGAGATTTTCTCAGCCTCTCATTCTTTTTTTTTTTTTTTTTTTAATTGAACATAAATAGTACACACAAATATACAAATGTACAAATAAACATGGCAAGGTAGAACTGAATGTCAATGAAACAACCAGGGATGAGGAAGCAACGGACAGAAGGACATTTGTTCTGTATGGAATCAGAAGTTAATAGTGTTAACGGTTTGTGAGAAATTTACAGTGCTAGACAAAAAAAGAAATTAAAAGGAAATAATTAAATCAATAGATAGACAAATAAAAAATTAAAACGAAAAAAGATTGCAAGGGGAATACAACATATAATTAAGTTGGCGATTCACAAGGAATCTCAGACATCAAACTGTATATTTTTTGTTGTTTATATATAAACATATACAAAACAAACATATGTTGTTTGTTGTTGTTATTTTTGGGATATATTGAGGAATATTTGTTGGAAAGGAGTCACAATCGCTTTTTGATAATGTCGAAGTGTATAGGTGGCTATAGAATTTAAAGATTTCTGTGGAAATTATAGCTTCATCTGTAATTTCCTTGTTGTTAAGACGGGCTTCCGCTTTGCTCCGCTCCTCCGCTCTTCCGCTCGGGCCCTGGAACTCCCGATCTGCGGGACTTCGGTGAATTCCGGGCCAGTCTTCTGCTCTTCTGCTCTCCTCCGGTTCTTCGCTCCCCCGCTTTGGACCCTGGAACTCCCGAACTGGGCCGGGCTTCTGCCCTCCGCCTCTCCTCTGCTCATCCGCTCCAGGCCCTGGCACTCCCTGTCATCCAGTCATTCGCATGTGCGTGCCCGGAGGTCCGGGAGCTCCACTCAAACGTCCGGGGGATAAGGGTAAGGGGTCCTGCTCCCCCCCCCCCTCTCCGCCTCTGAGAAGAGAAACATCTCCTCCGCTCCTCCGCTTCTCAGCTCCTCCGCTCCTCCGCTGCGGAACCAGGTACTACCGATCCGCCAGACTCAGGTGAATTGCGGACAGGGCTTTTGCTGTCCTCCGCTCCTCCGCTTTGGGCCCTGGAACTCCCGAACCGCTGGACATAAGCGAATCAAGGCCGGGCATCTGCCCTCCTCCGCTCCTCAGCTCATCCGCTCGAGGCCCTGGTACTCCCAGTCCGCGGGAACCCCCCCCATCCCCACCCACCCACCAAAACAAACTCTCACACACACATAAACACACGCACACACACACACACACACACACACACACACACACACACACACAGACACACACACACACACACAGACACACACCCATACACACACACACACACACACACACCTGAACTCATCATAGCTGTGCTAATAGCATTGGCCGAAACGTATCCACAACAAAACAAACATTAGCTCATCCACTCATTCACATATGTGTGTGCCCAGAGGTACGGGAGCTCCAGTCATACGTCCGGGTGATCTATGTCCGGAGAAGGCTCACATTGGCCGGTCTAAGGGGTCCTGCTGCCCCCAAGCTTCCCCGCCTTTGAGAAGAGAAACATAACTCCGCTCCTCCGCTTCTCAACTCCTCTGCTCCTCCGCTATGGGCCCTGGTACTCCCGATCCTCCGAACTCAGGCGAATAGCGTGACGTGCTTCTGCTCTCCTATAAGCCCCTACACACTTCAAACACGGCTGTTATCACCCTGTTACTGCATTACAATGACACATTTGCTTTTGATCTCAGTGTCTGCCACCGTAAGGAAAAAGCGGGGGGACGGGGGGGGGGGGGGGGGACATAAGGGCATTCGTTCTGTATGTAATCAGAAGTTAATAGTGTTAACGGTTTGCGAGAATTTTTAATGCTAGACAAAAACAGAAAATTAAAAGGAAATAATTAAATAAATAGATAGAAAAATAAAATTAAAAACTAAAAAAAAAAATTGTAAGGGGAATATAACATGTAATTAAGTTGGCCGTTCACAAGGAATCTCAGACATCAAACTGTTTTTAATTGAACATTAATAGTACACACAAATATACAAATGTACAAATAAACATAGCAAGGTAGAACTGAATGTCAATGAAACAACCAGGGATGAGGAAGCAACGGACAGAAGGACATTTGTTCTGTATGGAATCAGAAGTTAATAGTGTTAACGGTTTGTAAGAAATTTACAGTGCTAGACAAAAAAAGAAATTAAAAGGAAATAATTAAATCAATAGATAGACAAATAAAAAATTTAAACGAAAAAAAAATTGCAAGGGGAATATAACATGTAATTAAGTTGTTTTTTTTTTTTTTTCCAAAAAAAAAGGAATCTCAGACATGGGTAACTGTATATTTTTCAGTTTTTGGATTTTTCCATAAGTTTTAAGTTTTTTTTTTATAATTCAAAATCGTTTATGAAGAAATTAAAATTTGGGGAGCATTTTTGCATTCTGTTTTTGTGAATGAAGAACTTGGCCAGGCCTAAAAGAACATTGACACAGAGTTCATCTGTTATGTTGCTTATAAGTAAACCAAATGTGATATCATCTTTTGAGAGGGAAACTGGTGACGATGGAATGAGAATGAGAAAAAATATATGGTCAGTGGTTTCAATGTTGTCTTCACAAAATGTACAAATATTATCTTCAAAAGTAAAGCGTACCCGCAATAATTCCTTAGATGGGTAGATGTCATTCATAATTTAGAAGTGGGTCTCTTCGTGCCTTGGGGGGTATGGGTAGAGTCAGACACATAGTTCGCAGCGTGGCAGTCGATTCCTTATCAAATTTATTTCAAATATTATTTTTGTTTTGACGTCCAGGGAACAAGTTTCCTGTGAAACATGTCCTAATAAAGGAGTTGCTGCACTTTCTGTCCAGAATTGAGATTCCCTGGAGTGATAGTCGGGGTAACTGTGGTTGTACGGTTTGGTGCGTCATTATATTTTTGGTCAGGAATACAAATTGTCGAGGCAGTGCGTTTCGTAACTTTATCAACTCTAATATGGGAGGCTTAAATCTGTGTGTAGTACAGAACTGTTCATAGTCTAGACGACTGCCATTGTCATCCATCAAGTCAATTATTGACCATATACCTTTCTCAAAGCATTCCTTGTAAAACAGAGGTTTGTTGCCACGCAGTACATATCTATTGTTCCAAATTATTGGACTGTGTGGTGAGAAATTGTGTACATATATCATTTTCCAGTATAATAGTATTTGTTTATGGAACTCTGAAAATTGGACAGGAATCTTGTTGATATCCAAGTCAGAGATAAGCACAAGACTTAGGCCACCGACTTTGTTAAATAAGTAGTTTGGAGTACAATACCAGAAAAAATGATGATGTTTGATCCAGGATTTCAACCAGTTCACCTTCAATGTCCCATTCAGGCAGTCCAACTCTATCACTTTCAGCCCTCCCTCACTTGTTTCTTTCCCCATATGTGATTTTTTTAGATGGTGTGGTCTGTTCCTCCAGATAAAGTTGAAATTTATTTGGTTAATAGATTTTATGAGTTGATTTGGAGCAGCATTGGAATACACTGGGTATATACATCTGGATAAATATTCCATTTTAGTCAAATATATCCGGCCTAATATTGATAAATCTCTTTGGAGCCATATATTCAATTTTGCTTTACTTTGATTCAGTTTAGATTCAATGTTCCTGGATTGATTTAACTTTTGGTCCTTAGATAGGAAAATGCTCAAGTATTTTATTTCTGATTTGATAGGAACATTGCTGATTTCCTTTAGTGGTGAGTCATGCAGCGCAAGAAGTTTGCATTTCTTTAAGTTTAATGACAATCCTGAAGCCTTGGAAAATGTTTTAATTTTTTCAACGCTTATTGGGACTTGATGTTCATTTTTCAAAACTAAGGGTGTGTCATCTGCCAGCAGGCTAATAACAATTTCTGTCCCCGACATTATTTCTGTCCCACACATACACACACACACACACACACACACACACACACACACACACACACACACACACACATAGACACACACACACACACACACACACACTCACACACACCTTAATTCCACTCTTTTATATACGCATGTCTGGAGTTCCGGGGGCTCGTTCTCAACGTTCTGGGGATAATCATAGCTGTGCTGATAGCATTAGCCGAAACGCCCCCCCCCCCTTCCCCCCACACCACCCCACACACACAAATTAGCTCCTCCATTCATTCACATGTACACGCCGGCTGCTCCGGGAGCTCTACGCCGACGTTTCGGGGATCGATGTCCGGAGAAGGTGCACCATTGCCGGTCTGCGGTGTCCTGTAGACCCCCCCCCTCCATACACACATGCAATACGCCTTGAAACGCATCGCTCGCACCGGCGTCCTACTGCCCCCAAACTTCCCATCCTCTGCCTTTGAGAAGAGAAACATTACCTCCGCTCCTCCATTCCTCCGCTTCTCCGCTCCTCCGCTCCTCCGCTCCTCCGCGATGGGCCCTGGTACCACCCCCCCACCTAAACAAACTCTCACACATACACACACGAACACACTCACACAGACACAAAAACAAACAAACACACACACACACACACACACACACACCTTAACTCATCATAGCTGTGCTAATAGCATTAGCCGAAACGCATCCACAACCAAACAAACATTAGCTCATCCACTCATTCACATGTGTGTGCCCAATGGTCCGGCAGCTCCAATCATACGACCGGGTGATCTATGTCCGGAGAATGCTCACATTAGCCCGTCTAAGGGGTTCTTCTGCCCCCAAGCTTCCCCGCCTCTGAGAGAAGAAACATTACCTTCGCTCCTCTGCTCCTCCGCTTCTCAGCTCCACCGCTCCTCCGCGATGGGCCCTGGTACTCCCCCCCCTCCCCCCCACCTAAACAAACTCTCACACAAAATCCCTCACACACACACAAAAACACACAAACACACACACACACACATACACACACACCTTAACTCATAGCTGTGCTAATAGCATTAGCCGAAACGCATTCACAACCAAACAAACATTAGCTAAACCACTCATTCACATGTGTGTGCCCAATGGTACTCCCTGTCCACGACCCCCCCCCCCCCACCAAAAGAGCCTCTCACACACACACACAAAGACACTCACACACACACAGACACACACATAATCACATACACATACCTTAAGTCTTCATAGCTGTGCTAATAGCTTTAGCCGAAACGCATCCACAACCAAACAAACATTAGCTCATCCACTCATTCACATGTGTGTGCCCTGGTACTCCGTGTCCGCGACCCCCCCCCCCCCCCACCAAAACAAACTATCACACACATACACAAAGACACTCACACACACACACACACTGACACACATACACACATTAAGTCATCATAGCTGTGCTAATAGCATTAGCCGAAACGCATCCACAACCAAAGAAACATTAGCTCATCCATTCATTCAAATGTGTGTGCTCAATGGTCCGCTTCTCCGCTCCACCGCTCCTCCACTATGGGCCCTGGTACTCCCGATCCGCCGGACTCAGGAGAATTAAGAATAAGAATCAGAACAACTTTTATAATCCCGAAGGAAATTGCAGTGCCAGAGTTACAGAAAATATAACAGTAATAAATAATAAAAGAAAGGCAGAATTATAAATAAAAATAAACTATAAACTATAAAGTGTTTCAGTGAAACTATAAAGTGTCTTAGTAAGCAGTGATAAAACTATGAGTGTCTTAGTAACAAGTGAGGTAAGGAGTGCACAATAGTATGATAGAAGGGAACATTATAGTGTAGCTCTTATGAGATGAGATGAAATATTGCACAATGTAGCTGTTATGAAATGAAATATTGCACAGTTTCTGAATATTGCACAGAAATGAGATATTGCATATTTTTGTTTGTTTTTAAGTTAAAGATAGGTTTTTATGGTTGCCGGCGGCTGAATGGGACGTGCTTCTGCCCTCCATCCGCTCCACAGCTCATCCGCTCCAGGCCCAGCTACCCCCTGTCCGCGCCCCCCCCCACCTAAACAAACTGTCACACACATATACACAATCGCACACACAAACACACACACACACACACACACACACACACACACGAGAACACACAAACACACAAACACACAAACACACAAACACACACCCACACACACATCTTAAGTCATCATACCTGTGCTAATAGCTCCCAAGCTTCCCCGCCTCTGAGAAGAGAAACAATACCTCCGCTACTCCGCTCCTCCGCTCCTCCGCTTCTCAGCTCCACTGCTCCTCCGCTATGGGCCCTGGTACTCCCCCCCCCCCCCCCCACCACCAAAATAAACTCTCACAAAAAATCACTCACACACACACAAAAACACACAAACACACACACACACACATACACACACACCTTAACTCATCATAGCTGTGCTAATAGCTTTAGCCGAAACGCATCCACAACCAAACAAACATTAGCTCATCCACTCATTCACATGTGTGTGCCCTGGTACTCCGTGTCCGCGACCCCCCCCCCCCCACCAAAACAAACTATCACACACATACACAAAGACACTCACACACACACACACACTGAAACACATACACACATTAAGTCATCATAGTTGTGCTAATAGCATTACCGAAATGCATCCACAACCAAACAAACATTAGCTCATCCACTCATTCACATGTGTGTGCCCAATGGTTCGCTTCTCCGCTCCACCGCTCCTCCGCTATGGGCCCTGGTACTCCCGATCCGCCGGACTCAGGAGAATTATGGGACGTGCTTCTGCCCTCCATCCGCTTCACAGCTCATCCGCTCCAGGCCCAGCTACCCCCTGTCCGCGCCCCCCCCCCCACCTAAACAAACTGTCACAAACATATACACAAACGCACACACAAAAACACACACACACACACACACAAGAACACACAAACACACAAACACACACACACCTTAAGTCATCATAGCTGTGCTAATAGCTCCCAAGATTCCCCGCCTCTGAGAGGAGAAACAATACCTCCGCTACTCCGCTCCTCCGCTTCTCAGCTCCACCGCTCCTCGGCTATGGGCCCTGGTACCCCCCCCCACTTAAACACACTCACTCACACACAAAAACACACAAACACACAAACGCACACACACACACACACACATACACAAACACACCTTAACTCATCATAGCTGTGCTAATAGCATTAGCCGAAACGCATCCACTACCAAACAAACATTAGCTCATCCACTCATTCACATGTGTGTGCCCAATGGTCCGGGAGCTCCAATCATACGTCCGGGGGATCTATATCTGGAGAAGGCTCACAGTGGCTGGTCTAAGGCGTCCTACTGCCCCCAAACTTCCCATCCTCTGCCTTTGAGAAGAGAGAAATTACCTCCGCTCCTCCATTCCTCCGCTTCTCCGCTCCACAGCTCTTCCGCGATGGGCCTTGGTACCCCCCCCCCCCCACCTAAACAAACTCTCACACACACACACACGAACACCCTCACACAGACACAAAAACAAACAAACAGACACACACACACACACACACACACACACACACACACACACCTTAACTCATCATAGCTGTGCTAATAGCATTAGCCGAAATGCATCCACAACCAAACAAACATTAGCTCATCCACTCATTCACATGTGTGTGCCCAATGGTCCGGGAGCTCCATTCATACGTTCGGGGGATCTATGTCCGGAGAATGCTCACATTAGCCCGTCCAAGGGGTTCTGATGCCCCCAAGCTTCCCCGCCTCTGAGAGGAGAAACTATGCCTCTGCTACTCCGCTCCTCCGCTCCTCCGCTTCTCAGCTCCACTGCTCCTCCGCTTTGGGCCCTGGAATTCCCGAACCGCTGGACATAAGCGAATCAAGGCCGGGCATCTGCCCTCCTCCGCTCCTCAGCTCATCCGCTCGAGGCCCTGGTACTCCCTGTCCGCGACCCCCCCCACCTAAACAAACTCACACACACACACACACACAAACACACACAGACATACACACACACACACCTTAACTCATATTAGCTGTGCTAATAGCATTAGCCGAAACGCATCCACAACCAAACAAACATTAGCTCATCCACTCATTCACATGTGTGTGCCCAATGGTCCGGCAGCTCCGGTCATACGTCTGGGGGAGCTATCTCCAGAGAAGGCTCACATCAGGCCGTCTAAGGGGTTCTTCTGCCCCCAAGCTTCCCCGCCTCTGAGAGAAGAAACATTACCTCCGCTCCTCTGCTCCTCCGCTTCTCAGCTCCACCGCTCCTCCGCTATTGGCCCTGGTACCCCCCCCCCACCTAAACACACTCACACACACTCAAAAACACACAAACACACACAAAGACACTCACACACACACACACACACACACACACACACACACCTTAACTCATCATAGCTGTGCTAATAGCATTAGCCGAAACGCATCCACTACCAAACAAACATTAGCTCATCCACTCATTCACATGTGTGTGCCCAATGGTCCGGGAGCTCCAATCATACATCCGGGGGATCTATATCTGGAGAAGGCTCACAGTGGCCGGTCTAAGGCGTCCTACTGCACCCAAACTTCCCATCCTCTGCCTTTGAGAAGAGAAAAATTACCTCCGCTCCTCCATTCCTCCGCTTCTCCGCTCCTCTGTGATGGGCCCTGGTACCCCCCCCCCCCCACACACTTAAACAAACTCTCACACATACACACACGAACACACTCACACAGACACAAAAACAAACAACACACACACACACACACACACACACACACACACACCTTAACTCATCATAGCTGTGCTAATAGCATTAGCCGAAACGCATCCACAACCAAACAAACATTAGCTCATCCACTCATTCACATGTGTGTGCCCAGTGGTCCGGGAGCTCCAATCATACGTACAGGGGATCTATGTCCGGAGAATGCTCACATCAGGCCGTCTAAGGGGTTCTTCTGCCCCCAAGCTTCCCCGCCTCTGAGAGAAGAAACATTACCTCCGCTCCTCTGCTCCTCCGCTTCTCAGCTCCACCGCTCCTCCGCTATTGGCCCTGGTACCCCCCCCCCCCACCTAAACACACTCACACACACTCAAAAACACACAAACACACACAAAGACACTCACACACACACACACACACACACACACACACACACACACCTTAACTCATCATAGCTGTGCTAATAGCATTAGCCGAAACGCATCCACTACCAAACAAACATTAGCTCATCCACTCATTCACATGTGTGTGCCCAATGGTCCGGGAGCTCCAATCATACATCCGGGGGATCTATATCTGGAGAAGGCTCACAGTGGCCGGTCTAAGGCGTCCTACTGCACCCAAACTTCCCATCCTCTGCCTTTGAGAAGAGAAAAATTACCTCCGCTCCTCCATTCCTCCGCTTCTCCGCTCCACCGCTCCTCTGTGATGGGCCCTGGTACCCCCCCCCCCCCCCCCCACACACTTAAACAAACTCTCACACATACACACACGAACACACTCACACAGACACAAAAACAAACAACACACACACACACACACACACACACACACACACACACACCTTAACTCATCATAGCTGTGCTAATAGCATTAGCCGAAATGCATCCACAACCAAACAAACATTAGCTCATCCACTCATTCACATGTGTGTGCCCAATGGTCCGGGAGCTCCATTCATACGTTCGGGGGATCTATGTCCGGAGAATGCTCACATTAGCCCGTCCAAGGGGTTCTGCTGCCCCCAAGCTTCCCCGCCTCTGAGAGAAGAAACATTACCTCCGCTCCTCTGCTCCTCCGCTTCTCAGCTCCGTCGCTCCTCCGCTATGGGCCCTGGTACTCCCCCCCCCCCCCCCCACCTAAACAAACTCTCACACAAAATCACTCACACACACACAAAAACACACAAACACACAAACACACATACACACACATCTTAACTCATCAGAGCTGTGCTAATAGCATTAGCCGAAACGCATCCACAACCAAACAAACATTCGCTCATCCACTCATTCACATGTGTGTGCCCAATGGTACTCCCTGTCCGCGACCCCCCCCCCCACCAAAAGAGCCTCTCACACACACACACACACACACAAAGACACTCACACACACACAGACACACACATACACACATACACACACCTTCAGTCTTCATAGCTGTGCTAATAGCTTTAGCCGAAACGCATCCACAACCAAACAAACATTAGCTCATCCACTCATTCACATGTGTGCGCCCTGGTACTCCGTGTCCGCGACCCCCCCCCCCCCCCCCACCAAAACAAACTATCACACACATACACAAAGACACTCACACACACACACACACTGACACACATACACACATTAAGTCATCATAGCTGTGCTAATAGCATTAGCCGAAATGCATCCACAACCAAACAAACATTAGCTCATCCACTCAGTCACATGTGTGTGCCCAATGGTCCGCTTCTCCGCTCCACCGCTCCTCCGCTATAGGCCCTGGTACTCCCGATCCGCCGGACTCAGGAGAATTATGGGACGTGCTTCTGCCCTCCATCCGCTTCACAGCTCATCCGCTCCAGGCCCAGCTACCCCCCTTCCGCGCCCCCCCCCACCTAAACAAACTGTCACACACATATACACAAACGCACACACAAACACACACACACACAAGAACACACAAACACACAAACACACACACACACACACACACCTTAAGTCATCATAGCTGTGCTAATAGCTCCCAAGCTTCCCCGCCTCTGAGAGGAGAAACAATACCTCCGCTACTCCGCTCCTCCGCTCCTCCGCTTCTCAGCTCCACCGCTCCTCCGCTATGGGCCCAGGTACCCCCCCCCCCACCTAAACACACTCACACATACACAAAAACACACAAACACACACACGCGCGCACACACACACACACACACACAAACACACCTTAACTCATCATAGCTGTGCTAATAGCATTAGCTGAAATGCATCCACTACCAAACAAACATTAGCTCATCCACTCATTCACATGTGTGTGCCCAATGGTCCGGGAGCTCCAATCATACGTCCGGGGGATCTATATCTGGAGAAGGCTCACAGTGGCCGGTCTAAGGCGTCCTACTGCCCCCAAACTTCCCATCCTCTGCCTTTAAGAAGAGAAAAATTACCTCCACTCCTCCATTCCTCTGCTTCTCCGCTCCACCGCTCCTCCGCGAAGGGCCCTAGTACCCCCCCCCACCTAAACAAACTCTCACAGATACACACACGACACACTCACACAGACACAAAAAAAACAAACACACACACACACACACACACACACACACACAAACCTTAATTCATCATAGATGTGCTAATAGCATTAACCGAAACACATCCACAACCAAACAAACATTAGCTCATCCACTCATTCACATGTGTGTGCCCAATGGTAATCCCTGTCCGCGACCCCCCCTCCCCCACCAAAAGAGCCTTTCACACACACAAACACACACACACACACACACACACAAAGACACTCACACACACACACAGACACACACATACACACATACACACACTTTAAGTCTTCATAGCGGTGCTAATAGCATTAGCCGAAACGCATCCACAACCAAACAAACATTAGCTCATCCACTCATTCACATGTGTGTGCCCTGGTACTCCCTGTCCGCGACCCCCCCCCCACCAAAAGAAACTATCACACACATAAACAAAGACACTCACATACACACACACACAAACACACATACACACCTTAAGTCATCATAGCTGTGCTAAAAGCATTAGCCGAAACGCATCCACAACCACACAAACATTAGCTCATCCACTCATTCACATGTATGTGCCCAGAGGTCTGGGAGCTCCGGTCATACGTCTGGGGGAGCTATCTCCAGAGAAGGCTCACATTAGGCCGTCTAAGGGGTTCTTCTGCCCCCAAGCTTCCCCGCCTCTGAGAGAAGAAACATGACCTCCGCTCCTATGCTCCTCCGCTTCTCAGCTCTACCGCTCCTCCGCTATTGGCCCTGGTACCCCCCCCCCACCTAAACACACTCACACACACACAAAAACACACAAACACAAACACAAACAAAGACACACACACACACACACATACACACACACACACACACAAACACCTTAACTCATCATAGCTGTGCTAATAGCATTAGCCGAAACGCATCCACTACCAAACAAACATTAGCTCATCCACTCATTCACATGTGTGTGCCCAATGGTCCGGGAGCTCCAATCATACATCCGGGGGATCTATATCTGGAGAAGGCTCACAGTGGCCGGTCTAAGGCGTCCTACTGCACTCAAACTTCCCATCCTCTGCCTTTGAGAAGAGAAAAATTACCTCCGCTCCTCAATTCCTCCGCTTCTCCGCTCCACCGCTCCTCCATGATGGGCCCTGGTACCCCCCCCCCCCACTTAAACAAACTCTCAACCAAACACACACGAACACACTCACATAGACACAAAAACAAACAAACACACACACTCACACACACACACAAACACCTTCACTCATCATAGCTGTGCTAATAGCATTAGCCGAAACGCATCCACAACCAAACAAACATTAGCTCATCCACTCATTCACATGTGTGTGCCCAGTGGTCCGGGAGCTCCAATCATACGTTCGGGGGATCTATGTCCGGAGAATGCTCACATTAGCCCGTCTAAGGGGTTCTGCTGCCCCCAAGCTGCTCCGCCTCTGAGAGAAGAAACATTACCTCCGCTCCTCTGCTCCTCCGCTTCTCAGCTCCACCGCTCCTCCGCTATGGGCCCTGGTACTCCCCCCCCCCCCCCCACCTAATCAAAAACTCACACAAAATCACTCACACACACACAAAAACACACAAACACACACTCATTCACATGTGTGTGCCCAATGGTACTCCCTGTCCGCGACCCCCCCCCCCCCCCCACCAAAAGAGCCTCTCACACACACACACACACAAAGACACTCACACACACACAGACACACACATACACACATACACACACCTTCAGTCTTCATAGCTGTGCTAATAGCTTTAGCCGAAACGCATCCACAACCAAACAAACATTAGCTCATCCACTCATTCACATGTGTGCGCCCTGGTACTCCGTGTCCGCGACCCCCCCCCCCCCCCCCCCCACCAAAACAAACTATCACACACATACACAAAAACACTCACACACACACACACACTGTAACACATACACACATTAAGTCATCATAGCTGTGCTAATAGCATTAGCCGAAATGCATCCACAACCAAACAGACATTAGCTCATCCACTCATTCACATGTGTGTGCCCAATGGTCCGCTTCTCCGCTCCACCGCTCCTCCGCTATAGGCCCTGGTACTCCCGATCCGCCGGACTCAGGAGAATTATGGGACGTGCTTCTGCCCTCCATCCGCTTCACAGCTCATCCGCTCCAGGCCCAGCTACCCCCTGTCCGCGCCCCCCCCCCCACCTAAACAAACTGTCACACACATATACACAAACGCACACACAAACACACACACGCACAAGAACACACAAACACACAAACACACACACACACACACCTTAAGTCATCATAGCTGTGCTAATAGCTCCCAAGCTTCCCCGCCTCTGAGAGGAGAAACAATACCTCCGCTACTCCGCTCCTCCGCTTCTCAGCTCCACCGCTCCTCCGCTATGGGCCCTGGTACCCCCCCCCCACCTAAACACACTCACACACACACAAAAACACCCAAACACACACACGCGCACACACACACACACACACACACACACACACACAAACACACCTTAACTCATCATAGCTGTGCTAATAGCATTAGCCGAAATGCATCCACTACCAAACAAACATTAGCTCATCCACTCATTCACATGTGTGTGCCCAATGGTCCGGGAGCTCCAATCATACGTCCGGGGGATCTATATCTGGAGAAGGCTCACAGTGGCCGGTCTAAGGCGTCCTACTGCCCCCAAACTTCCCATCCTCTGCCTTTGAGAAGAGAAAAATTACCTCCACTCCTCCATTCCTCCGCTTCTCCGCTCCAATGCTCCTCCGCGAAGGGCCCTGGTACCCCCCCCACCTAAACAAACTCTCACACATACACACACGAACACACTCACACAGACACAAAAAAAAAACAAACACACACACACACACACACACACACACACACACACACACACACCTTAATTCATCATAGATGTGCTAATAGCATTAGCCGAAACGCATCCACAACCAAACAAACATTAGGTCATCCACTCATTCACATGTGTGTGCCCAATGGTAATCCCTGTCCGCGACCCCCCCTCCCCCACCAAAAGAGCCTTTCACACACACACACACACACACACACACACACAAAGACAGTCACACACACACAGACACACACATATACACATACACACACCTTAAGTCTTCATAGCTGTGCTAATAGCTTTAGCCGAAACGCATCCACAACCAAACAAACAGCTCATCCACTCATTCACATGTGTGTGCCCTGGTACTCCTTGTCCACGACCCCCCCCCCACCCACCCCCCACCAAAACAAACTATCACACACATAAACAAAGACACACACACACACACACACTGACACACATACACACATTAAGTCATCATAGCTGTGCTAATAGCATTAGCTGAAATGCATCCACAACCAAACAAACATTAGCTCATCCAGTCATTCACATGTGTGTGCCCAATGGTCCGCTTCTCCGCTCCACCGCTCCTCCGCTATAGGCCCTGGTACTCCTGAACTGCTGGACATAAGCGAATGAGG
>NW_028234014.1:512500-630000 GCF_037954325.1 Fistularia commersonii
TAGGAGTACCAGGGCCGGGGAGGGCTTTCCCCTGGTACTCCATGTAGGAGTACCAGGGGAAAGCCTGTACAACAAGTCCCTACACACTTCGAACACGGCTGTTATCACCCTGTTCCTGCATTACAATCACACCCATTTGCTTTTGATCTCAGTGTCTGCCACCGTACGGAAAAAGCGGGGGGGGGGGGGACACACACACACACATAAGGGCATTCGTTCTGTATGGAATCAGAAATTAATAGTGTTAACGCTTTGCCAGAAATTCATAATGCTCGACAAAAAAAATGAAAATTCAAGGGAAATCATTAAATAATTAGGTGGAGAAAATAAAATTAAAAACGAAAAAAAAAATTGCAAGGGGAATATAACATGTAATTAAGTTGGCCGTTCACAAGGAATCTCAGACATCAAACTGTATATTTTTTGGTTTTTGGATTTTTCCATAAGTTTTAAGGATTTTTTTTTATAATTCAAAATCGTTTATGAAGAAATTAAAATTTGGGGAACAGTTTTGCGTTCTGTTTTTGTGAATGAAGAACTTGGCCAGGCCAGTAGATCTGCGTGTTACCGGCTGGGTCTTTTACGGAGGAATAATATGTGTGACACGTCTCTTGCTTTGCAGAACTGGAGGAAGTTAAGTTTATTTTCAAGCAAATAAAAACACAACGGACAGACCAGAAGTTGGGACTGGCCCTTCAAAATAAAACGAAAATAACTGAGAGCATATTTCTCAGATAACAACATCGATGTCCGGAGAAGGTGCAGCTTTGCCGCTCCGCGGGGTCCTGTAGACCCCCCCCCCCCCTTCATACACACATGCAATACGCCTCGAAACGCATCGCTCGCACTGACGCGGGGAATCCTTTACCAAGCTTCCACAACAACGGCGAGAATCTCGTCGCTTCGGCCGCCGTTAGGAGGAAGGGGGGGGGGGGGCATTAAGGGGGAGAGAGAGAGAGAGAGACATGGAGATTTTCTCAGCCTCTCATTCTTTTTTTTTTTTTTTTTTTTTAATTGAACATTAATAGTACACACAAATATACAAATGTACAAATAAACGTGGCACGGTAGAACTGAATGTCAATGAAACAACCAGGGATGAGGAAGAAAAGGACATAAGGACAAGTTAATAGTGTTAACGGTTTGTGAGAAATTTATAATGCTTGACCAAAAAAGAAATTAAAAGGAAATAATTAAATAAATAGATGGACAAATTAAATTAAAAACGAAAAAAAAAAATTGCAAGGGGAATAAACCATGTTATTTGGTCTGCGGTTTACAAGGAATTTCAGACATCAAACTGTATGTTTTTTGGTTTTTGGATTTTTCCATAAGTTTTCAGGATTTTTTTTTTTTTTTAATTATTCAAAATCGTTTATGAAGAAATTAAAATTTGGGGAACATAGCTGCATTCTGTTTTTGTGAACGAAGAACTTGGCCAGGCCAGGAGATCTGTGAGTTACCCCTCAATACCGGCTGGGTCTTTTACGGAGGAATAATATGTGTGGCACGTCTCTTGCTTTGCAGAACTGGAAGAAGTTAAGTTTATTATGCTAGACAAAAAAAGACATTGAAAGGAAATAATTAAATAAATAGATAGACAAATGAAATTAAAAACGAAAAAAAAAAATAGGAGAAACATTACTTCCGCTCCTCCAATCCTCTGTTTCTCAGCTCCACCGCTCCTCCGCTATTGGCCCTGGTACCCCCGATCCTCCGAACTCAGGCGAATTGCGTGACGTGCTTCTGCTATTCTCCGCTCGTCCGCTTTTCCGCTTTGGGGCTTGGAACCCCTGAACCGCTGGACATAAGCGAATCACGGGCAGGATTTCTGCCCTCCTCCGCTCCTCCACTCATCCGGTACAGGCCCTGGTACTCCATGTCCGCGACCCCCTCCACCTTAACAAACTGTCACAAACACACACACACACACATATACACACGCACACAAACACACTTACACACACCTTAACTCATCATAGCTGTGCTAATAGCATTAGCCAAAACACATCCACAAGCACACAAACATGATCTCATCCACTCATTCACATGTGTGTGCCCAGAGGTCCGGGAGCTCCATGTTGTAAATGGGCGGTACTTTTACCTACTACGCTACTGCTACTGGCGCTACTGCTATATCAGTGTGTTACGTCTGTGTGTTTTTGCGTCTTAACAAAGGAAGAAGAACGTTCCGTGTTTTTTTCTTTCATGCTGCCTGCAATAAAGTTTGTTCTTAAAATACAATAGGTTATGGGCCCAGAGTGTCTCTAAAAGGCTGGATTACACTGAATATTGTGTGATAGTGAACAGTATTGTGGGAACTCACAATGGAGGACAAGCTGTTTATCGACAAGCTGAGCGGACCGGAGAATTGGGCAACGTGGAAGTTTCAAATGGAACATCTGCTAAAGGCTAAAGGACTGTGGCGAATGCTAACAGAGGAAGACACATTAGCCCCAGATGCTAACGCAGCAGCACAGGGTGAGTTCACGAAACAGAGAGAGAAAGCGTTCTCTGTGTTAGTGCTCAATGTAAGTTCATCCCTGTTGTACCTGATTACAAACTGTAAGACTCCCAAAGAAGTGTGGACTACACTGAAAGATATTTTTGAAAGAGACACGCTGGCAAATAAACTATTTCTGAAGAAGAAATATTTCAGGTGCGAAATGAAGGAAGGAGATGGTTTGACTGAGCACCTCAAACAAATGAAAGAACTGACTGACCAGTTATCAGCAATAGGAGCTGTAATTGAAGAGGAAGACCAAATTGTAACATTGTTGGGAAGTTTACCACCAAGTTACGCTACAGTTGTCACTGCACTGGAAACAAAGATTAACCCTAACCCTAACCCAAGCAAGAAAAACAAATCAAAAAAGAAAATCCACAAAGCTAAAAATGTGGTGTGTGAGGATGAGGATGGTTCATCTGAAAGTGCCTTTGTAGCTAGAAGGGAAAGCTCAGAAAAACCACATCAGTTTGAGTGGTTAATTGATTCTGGAGCATCAAAGCACATGACATGCGAGCAAGGAATTCTTAAGGAATACCAGCAGTTCTCAAAAGAACAGTCAGTGAAGCTCGGTGACGGCAGGGTGGTTGATGCCCTGGGAATTGGAAATGTCAACATGACAATGACCTTCAAGTCAAGCAAGGTAAAAAATGCTACGATGTATGATGTGCTGTATGTTCCAAAACTTTCTGGGAATTTATTCTCAGTGGGAGCTGCCACCAAAAAGGGAACTACGGTTCAGTTTAAGAGGTCCTGCTGCTACATTCGTGGAAAAGATGGAACTCTTAAAGGAATGGGAACACGAAGAGCTGATGGACTATATCAGCTAGATGTGAAAGGAAATGAATCAGTCACTCACAGTGCATCAGTAGCTGCTATCTTGTGGCACCGGCGCCTCGGTCACACTACCAAGCTGAAGGAACTAAAAGGTCTGGTGAACGGAGTGGACTTCTCTGCAGACAAAGAAGTACCCTTCTGTGAAGGATGTGTGGAGGGCAAGCTGGCTAAAAAGCCATTCAAGTCGATTGGAGAAATACGTTCCGAGCGCAAGATGCAGTTAATTCATCGTGATGTCTGTGGTCCCATGCAAACTGAATCTATAAGTGGATCCAAATATTTTGTGACTTTCACAGACGATTACTCAAGATGCTCCAAGGTATACTTCATGAAACAGAAGAATGAAGTGCTGTGTAAATTCAAGGAATTTGAGAAGACATTCACAAATGAGTGTGGACTAAGCATCCAGAGGCTGAGAACAGACAATGGTGGTGAGTACACCTCAAGGGAGTTTCAAGAATATTTGAAGGTTCAAGGCATCCACCATGAAATGACTGGACCTCACTCACCACAGCAAAACGGAGTTGCTGAAAGAAAAAATAGAACACTCGTTGAAGCAGCAAGGAGCATGTTGTCTCATGCTAAGTTACCAAAGATGTTCTGGGCAGAGGCTGTTGCCACAGCAGCTTACATACAGAACAGGCTGCCTACTTCTGTCCCGAAGGGAGAGACACCGTACCAGAGATGGTGTGGGAAAAAACCTAATGTGGGTCACATGAAGGTGTTTGGCTGTATTGCCTATGCACTTGTCCCAGATGAAGAGAGAAAGAAGCTGGACAAAAAGACTGTGAAGCCGCGCTTCGTGGGATATGCAAACAATGCCAGAGGCTATCGCCTGTACGATGAAGAGAAGAGGAGGATTCTGATCCGTCGAGATGTCGTCTTTGATGAATCCAACTTTAACTTGAAGCAGGAACCGAAAGTACACTGCACAGACACCGAGATAACTATGAAAATAGATGAGAGTGAAACAAAACATGACGAAGTCACTGTTGAGAGCACTGTCAGAAAAAATGACAGAATCAGAAAGCCTCCAATAAGATTTGGATATGATGAGTTTGCTGATGTAGTGACTGTTGATCATTATGCAAACATGTGTTGCGTGACAGAGCCACTCTCACTAAAAGAGGCAATGGAGAGTCCTCATGCAAAAGACTGGCAGGAGGCAGCTGACTTGGAATATGAGTCACTGCTGGAAAACGAGACATGGGACTTAGTCGACTTGCCAAGAGACAGAAAGGCAGTAGGATCCAGATGGGTGTTCAAAGTCAAGCATCGCAGTGATGGAAGAGTGGAACGATACAAGTGTAGACTCGTTGCACAGGGCTACACACAGTTGTATGGCGCTGACTATGATGAAACGTTTTCACCAGTGGTACGATTTAGCTCTATTCGTACATTACTGTCCTTTGCTGTTCAAAAGGGTCTACATGTCCACCAGATGGATGTTGTAACTGCATTCCTCAATGGACACCTGGAAGAAGAAATATACATGGAGCAACCTGAGGGCTTCATCAAAACAGGGCAGGAACATCTGGTATGCAAACTAAAAAAATCAATCTATGGACTGAGACAGTCTCCTCGCTGTTGGAACAAGGCTTTTACGGAGTTCATGATGGAAATTGGATTCAAACAGAGCACATCAGACCCCTGCGTGTTTGTGAGATCAAGACAAGAGCTTGAAATACTAGCAGTTTACGCGGATGATTTGATCCTGATTACAGAGTCCACTGAGAGCATGGACGAGCTCAAAGCAGCTCTCAAGGAGTGCTACAAGATGAAAGACATGGGTGAGCTGTCCTACATCCCAGGCATCTCTGTCATCCAAGATAAAGAAAAGAATCGTATCATTCTTCAGCAGAAGCATTACATTGAAGCCATACTTCGGAAGTATGGAATGGATAATGCAAATCCTGTGGCAACTCCTGCAGATGCCAACGTCAGGCTAAAAAGGAGTGATGGTGTCAGTATGTCAGTGCACCAGCATACCTATCAGTCAATGGTTGGAAGTCTGCTGTATGCTGCCATGGCGACAAGACCGGACATAGCTCAAGCTGTGAGTGCTGTGTCGAAGTTCAATGCAAATCCAGATGCTTCACATCTGACTGCTGTAAAGAGGATACTTCGATACTTGAAAGGGACATTAAATCTTGCTCTGAAATATGAGAGGTCAGACTCCGGAGCTTTAATCGGATACTCGGATGCTGACCGGGCTGGAGATCAAGATGATCGCCGGTCAACAACAGGCGACATCTTCCTTCTGAGTGGAGGAGCAGTAAGCTGGCTCAGCAAGAAACAATCAACAGTAGCACTTTCAACAGCAGAAGCTGAATACATCTCACTCAGTCAAGCAGCTCAAGAAGGAATCTGGCTGAAACGACTGCTGTGTGATCTCGGTGTAGAGTCTGTGTCCACAGTGATCCTTGAAGATAACCAAGGAGCCATCGCAATTGCAAAGAATCCTGTAAATCACTCCAGGACCAAACACATAGACATTCGCTACCACTATATCCGTGAATGTGTGCAGAATGGACAAATTGAACTGCAATATTGTCCAACAAATGATATGAAAGCGGATATCTTTACCAAGCCACTCGGTAGACAGAGATTTGAATATCTCAGGGGCGAGATCGGACTCTTTTTTGTTTAAAAATGCTTGACAGGTGTACGAAGAACGCTGCCGAGTCAAAGCGATTTCTAAAAAATGTGAAAAAGAGTTCCAGTATAACCAATGTGATAGGAATACTGTCTTAAAAATGGGGTGTTAAACAAGTTTACAGTTTTTGTTGTCGTGGAAGAACACAGCTTTGAAATATTATTTTCTCAGGACTTGGTGCTATTGGTAAAAGTAAGTGGGAGTGTTGTAAATGGGCGGTACTTTTACCTATAGGTGGCGCTACTGCTATATCAGTGTGTGACGTCTGCGTGTTTTTGCGTCTTAACAAAGGAAGAAGAACGTTCCGTGTTTTTTTCTTTCATGCTGCCTGCAATAAAGTTCGTTCTTAAAATACAATACTCCAGTCATACGTCCGGGGAATCCATGTCCGCAGAAGGCTCCCATTGGCCGGTCTAAGGGGTCCTGCTGCCTCAAAGATTCCCCGCCTTTGAAAAGAGAAACATTACCTCCGCTTCTCAGCTCAACCGCTCCTCCGCCATGCGCCCTGGTACTCCCGATCCTCGGAGCTCAGGCGACTTGCGTGACGTTCTTCTGCTCTCCTCCCCTCCTCCGCTTCCCCGCTCCTCCCCTCCTCCGCTATTGGCCCTGGTACTCCCGCCCTGGAAGCCCGAACCGCTGGACATATGCGAATCACGGTCCGGGCTTCCGCCCTCCTCTGCTCTTCCGCTCCTCCGCTCCTCCCCTCCTCCGCTATTGGCCCTGGTACTCCCGATCCTGCGAACTCGGGCGAATTGTGTGACGTCCTTCTGCTCTCCTCCCCTCCTTCGCTTCTCCGCTCCTCCGCTTTTCCGCTTTGGGCCCTGGAACCCCGAAACGCTGGACATAAGCGAATCACGGTCCAGGCTTCTGCCCTCCTCCGCTTCTCAAGTCCTCCGCTCCTCCGTATTTGGCCCTGGTAATCCCGATCCTCCGAACTCAGGCGAATTTCGTGACGTGCTTCTGCTCTCCTCCGCTCCTACGCTTTACCGCTTTGGACCCCAGAACCCCCAAACCGCTGGACATAAGCGAATCACGATCCGGGCTTCTTCCCTCCTCCGCTCCTCCGCTTTGGGCCCTGGAACCCTCAAACCGCTGGACATAAGCGGATCACGGGCAGGGCTTCTGCCCTCCTCCGCTCCACAACTCATCCGGTACAGGCCCTGGTACTCCATGTCCGCGACCCCCTCCACCTAAACAAGCTGTCACGCACACATACACATACACACACACACACACACACACACACACACACACACACACACACATAAACACGCACACTCACAGACTTTAACTCATCATAGCTGTGCTAATAGCATTAGCACATCCACAAGCACACAAACATTATCTCATCCACTCATTCACATGTGTTTGCCCTGAGGTCCGGGAACTCCAGTCATACGTCCGGGGGATCCATGTCCGGGGAAGGCTCCCATTGGCCGGTCTAAGGGGTCCTGCTGCCTCAAATCTTCCCCGCCTTTGAAAAGAGAAACATAACGTCCGCTCCTCCAATCCTCCGCTTCTCAGCTCCTCTGCTCCTCCGCTATGGGCCCTGGTACTCCCGATCCTCCGAGCTCAGGCGAATTGCGTGACGTGCTTCTGCTCTCCCCCCCTCCTCCGCTTCTCCGTCCCTCCGCTTTACTGCTTTTGGCCCTGGAACCCCCGAACCGCTGGACATAAGCGAATCACGGTCCAGGCTTCTGCCCTCCTCCGCTCCTCAGCTCATCCGGTACAGTGCCTGGTACTCCATGTCCGCGACCCCCTCCACCTAAACAAACTGTCACGCACACATTCACACGCACACACACACACACACACACACACACACACACACACGCACACATTCACACGCACACACACACACACACACACACACACACACACCTGAACTCATCATAGCTGTGCTAATAGCATTGGCCAAAACGTATCCACAACCAAACAAACATTAGCTCATCCACTCATTCACATATGTGTGTGCCTAGAGGTGCGGGAGCTCCAGTCATACGTCCGGGTGATCTATGTCCGGAGAAGGCTCACATTGGCCGGTCTAAGGGGTTCTTCTGCCCCCAAGCTTCCCCGCCTCTGAGAGGAGAAACATTACCTCCGCTCCTCCGCTTCTCAGCTCATCCGCTCGAGGCCCCGGTACTCCCTGTCCGCGACCCCCCCCCACCTAAACAAATTCACACTCACACACACGCACACACACACACACACAGACACACACACACACACACACACACACAAACACACCTTAACTCATCATAGCTGTGCTAATAGCATTAGCCGAAACGCATCCACAACCAAACTGTTGCGTTTAAGTTCGCAGCTTCTTCGTTTTCCATGTTTCGGAAGGAATTCACAAGTTTGCCTTGTTTGAATCGTCTTTTATTTTCTTCTTCACAGCTCCGGGAATCAACATCGGTTAGCCATGGGACATGTACAGTACAGAGTGAGGGAAAAATTCCCGCCAGCACCGCTATACCAAAAAAAAAACACTGACGTAGAAGTTAACGTCAAGTTAGCTGAACAGTCGCGAAAAACTAAAACAAGTCCCAAACCTTGTCATAAAGTGCCATGCATTTCCTGAGAGTAGATACAAATACAACATATGTATACTAGAATGTAAACTCAAATAAAACTAATGAGATCACCTATCTCAACACCCCCTCTTGATCTCAACATCCAAAAAAAAACTTTGGACATTTTAATTTCCAAAGAACCACTTTTTGAATTTTTCTATTTTTACCTTTGTCATGAGTTTTGTCGAGATGTCTGCCAACATGTCCTCTGATGGACAATAGATAAGATTTATTTAACCCTCACTGAGTGCTTCACGAATGAAATGATATTTTACATCAATGTGTTTTGACCTTTGTCTGTTTACAGGATTCTTACTCAGTGCGATGGCCCCCTGATTGTCTCCGTAGATTGTTGTGCAACTGTACATTTTGTTGTCCATACCGTTTAACAGTTGAGACAGGTACATGTTTTCTTGTGCGGTGGTGGCTCGGCCGATGTATTCAGCCTCACATGTTGACAGGGCCACTGTGGGCTGTTTCCTTGACTTCCATGCAATGGCTGGGCCTTGTTTTGTTAAACTGAAACAGTAGCCTGTAGTGCTACGTCTGTCTTCTACAGATGATGCCCAGTCTGAATCACTGTAAGCTATCAGGTTCAAATCCTCCTTATTTGTCTTGAAACTTAGTTCATAATCAGCTGTCCCCTTCAAATACCTCAGAACATGTTTTGCAGCTACTAAGTGTTCTACTTTTGGCATTGCCAGATTCTGTGATAGTTTGCTCACTATCCAGCTGATATCAGGTCTGGTGCAAGTCATGGCATAAATAAGACTGCCTACAATCTCACGATATTCTTTGGGGTCGACAGGTTCACTTTGCTCATTTTCATCAGCTACAGGGATGCCCTCTAATTTTTGCTCACTTGGAGTAGATCTTGCTTTACATTCTGACATTCCAAATCTCTCTAGCATTTTTAGGATGTACTTTGTCTGGTTCATTTTGATTTCATCCCCCTTTTGTTCAAATTGTATGCCCAAAAAATATGATAGTTTCCCCAGGTCTTTCATGTTGAACTTGAATTTCATGTTCTGTTTAAATGTGCTGAGTGCATCATTGCTGCTTGTGGCAATAATTAAATCATCTACCCAAATTATTACAATGATTGTGTCACCATTTTCCGTCTGTTTTCTGTACACACAGTGGTCAGAGAGATTTCTCACAAAGTTGTCCTGTTCTAAATGGTCATTAAGGAGTTCATACCAGTTTCTTCCTGATTGTTTCAGGCCATAAAGAGATTTCTTTAATCTATACACTAGTTTCTCTCCTGTTTCTGACATCATTTCAAACCCTTCTGGTTGTTCCAAGAAAATCTCCTCATGTATAGGAGCATGTAAATATGCCGTCTTAACATCCATTTGATGGACAATGAGGTTATTTTGTACAGCTATCTGCATTAGTGCCCGCACTGATGTAATGTTAGCTGTCGGTGCAAAAGTTTCATAGTAGTCTATGCCTTCTGTTTGATTGTAACCCTTAGCTACATATCTCGCCTTATATATTTGTCCTCCTTCAGCATTTTCTTTAAGGGCAAATACCCATTTTCCTCCAATTACTTTTCTCCCTTCAGGTAAAGTTGTCAGTTCAAATGTGTCATTCTGTTTAAGCGAGTCAATCTCTTCCCTCATGGCACAATTCCACCCGGGTGCCAGTGGTGACTTCAGTGCTTCACTATAATTCTGTGGGACTCCGCACACAGTCCTGTAACAGTAATCAATAGTTGTATGATTTTTATCATTGTTAATATAGTCTGTCTGATAATCCTCTAAATACCTTGGAACGACCCTTTTTCGTCTAGGATAGCGACTGGTTTGATTATATCTGGGTTTTATGTCTGACCTCGTCTCTTTTTCATTTTGGACATTTTCTGCTGTTTCTTCGTCATGTGACACATCTGCGTTAGTACTCTCATCCTCATTTTGTATATGGTTGTCTGTTTTATTTTCACTTTGTGACACATCTATACTGGTTTCATCTGTAGATTCTGTGTCTTCATATCCCTGGATTTCTGTCTCATAATCATCAGTTTGTGTTTGTTGTTCAATTCTTCCCTTTTTGATCAATTTCACCAGTCTCTGTTTTGCCACTTTTTCTGTAAGTGGATTATAGACCAGGTATGAAGGGCTTTTCTTACTGTATCCCACAAATATTCCTCTTTCACATCTGGGATCCAATTTCTTAGTGTCATGTTTGTATGCATAACACTCAGTTCCGAATATCCACATTTTTGAAAGATTTGGCTTTCTCCCTGTTAACATGAAGTATGGGGTATTTTTGTGTCTGTCATTGTAACATCTATTTCGAATATGGGCAGCGGTCTGGACAGCATAAGGCCACAAAACCTTTGGTAATCCTTTTGCTATTAGCATACACCTTGCCATTTCAAAAAGGGTCCTCCATTGTCTTTCTGCTGTCCCATTTTGATGGGGAGAGTATGGGGATGATGTTTCATGTCTTATGCCTTTCTCCCTTAGAAGAGATTGAAAAGCATTTCCTGTGTATTCAGTCCCGTTGTCTGACCTGATACATTTGACACGACCATACGCTGCGCTGTCAGCAAGGAACTTCTCTGTTGCTAATGTAGCTTCACTCTTGTATTTGAGAAAATATACAAATACTGCCCCTGAATAATCATCTGTGAATGAAATGACATACTTATGCCCTTCTTGACCAGCTGGTTCAATCGGGCCTGATAAGTCAGTGTGTACCATTTTTAGGGGTGCATCAGCTTTTGCATCAGCTTGCCTGTTTCTGCTATTTGTGAATTTTCCCTCCGTGCATACGTTACAGTCTACGTTACAGTCTACCTTGGTCTGACCTGTAATCTTCATACCCTCGACTAAGTTTGGTCATTTTAATACATCTTTTACATTGCAGTGTCCCATAATCTCATGCCATGTTTTGACATCACAAGTTAAGTTTACTCTATCTCTGGACATCATGTCATTTACTGTATCATCATAAAGTTGTTGATAATTTACCGTTCTTATGTAGTAGAGTCTGTCACATTCCTCAATGCTGAAAATTTTTCCTTCTTTGGTTATGAGTCTGTTCTCTCCTTCTTTGAATATCACGCTGGCTCCATCAGCTGTGGCTGCCTTCACCGATATGAAGTCCTGAGGATATGATGGGATGAATAAGGCTCCCCTTAAGGTTACCAGGACAGGTTTTCCTTCAATGTCCTGGAGTAACACTTCTGCATCACCTCTTTTTAGTGCCACTTTGTTTCTTCTGGTCCCGTCTGCTAGCTCCATGTAATGTTTGTTTGGGTTGAAAAACTCATCAAATCTTATGAATTTGTCTTCTTGTGTTATGATGTGTGATGTAGCGCCACAGTCTACCATCAGTCCATTTTTTCTGATATTTTCCGGAGGGACTTTTTGACTGACCTTGAATACAAAAGTTTGCTCATCTTCCTTATCTTTGTCTTGGATGTCTGTGTTTTGTTTGACCGAGTCTTCTTTGGGCTTGGATTTTCTTCTGCATGTCTCATCGGTGTGGGTTGTGCTTCTGTGATAGCTGCACCATTTTGGCCCTGATTTTTGGTGACAAGCTTTTGCCATATGGCCACGGTTTCCACATCCATAGCAGATCACCGTTGACATGTCCACTTTCATTACATTGTCTGATTTGGTTTTGCTGTCAAACTTTTCAGTCTCTTCATAACTTCTTAGTTTACTCTTGAACTGAATAAACGTCATTTCTTCACTGCTCTGAGTTACGTGAATGACGAAGGGCTTGTACGGTTCTGGAAGCCCTTTCATAACCATAGCGATCATCAGCTCATCACTTATCACCTGTTTTGTGTTTCTCAGAGCGGTGACTGCCTTTTCTGCTCTGATAATGTAATCTGTTATTGTTTCGTCGGGTTCCTTCTTGAGTGAGCATAGTTCGCTGTACAGGGAAATAATTCTGGGCTTACCCTGGCTGGCGTAATGATCCCGTAATATTTTCAAAGCTTTTCGACCGTCATCTGCGGCTTCCCTCATTACCAATGATAGACTTTTATCATCGAGGAACTGGATAAGCTCAGCGTAGCATTCTGCATTTTTATCTGGGTCGGGCTCAACAGTTGAAAGTATTGTCTCTTTCAAACCTTCGAGTCGCATGTGTCCCAGAAACTTTACTTCCCAAAGCTCGTAGTTGTTTTCGTCTCCATCGAAAACCAAACGTTGCCATCTTCCTCCTTTTGTTCGTTGCCTGGGCCCATAACCTGTTGCGTTTAAGTTTGCAGCTTCTTCGTTTTCCATGTTTCGGAAGGAATTCACAAGTTTGCCTTGTTTGAATCGTCTTTTATTTTCTTCTTCACAGCTCCGGGAATCAACATCGGTTAGCCATGGGACATGTACAGTACAGAGTGAGGGAAAAATTCCCGCCAGCACCGCTATACCAAAAAAAGAACACTGACGTAGAAGTTAACGTCAAGTTAGCTGAACAGTCGCGAAAAACTAAAACAAGTCCCAAACCTTGTCATAAAGTGCCATACATTTCCTGAGAGTAGATACAAATAAAACATATGTATACTAGAATGTAAACTCAAATAAAACTAATGAGATCACCTATCTCAACAGTCCTTAAGTCCTTTGCTTCCTCATGCCTGGTTGTTTCATTGACATTCAGTTCTACCTTGCCATGTTTATTTGTACATTTGTATATTTGTGTGTACTATTTATGTTCAATTAAAAAAAAAAAAAAAAAGAATGAGAGGCTGAGAAAATCTCCATGTCTCTCTCTCTCCCCCCCTTAATGCCCCCCCCCCCCCTCTTCCTCACGGCGGCCGACGCAATGTGATTCTCGCCGTTGTTGTGGAAGTAGGGTAAAGGATTCCCCGCGTCGGTGCGAGCGATGCGTTTCAAGGCGTATTGCATGTGTGTATGGAGGGGGGGGGTCTACAGGATACCGCAGGCCGGCAATGGTGCACCTTCTGCGGACATCGATCACCGAAACGTCGGCGTGGAGCTCCCGGAGCAGCCGGCGTGTACATGTGAATGAATGGAAGAGCTAATGTGTGTGTGGTGGTGGGGGGGGGGGGGGGGGCGTTTCGGCTTGACGGGAAAGAAACCAAATGTGTCACAAATGCAAAAGTTTGGTGCTGTGTGCTATGCATACAAGCACAACAAAAAGAAACTTGACTCAAGAGGTGAGAAGGGAGTTTTCATTGGATATGACAAAAATAGTCCAGCTTATTTTGTATATTATCCAAATAGTGAAAGAGTACTAAAACAGACTGCTAAAATTTGTGTCGAACCCATCTCCAGAGCAACAAACCCAGACAGAGATGAGCTCAGACCAGGATGATGATGATAATGATGATGATGATGATGATGATGATGATGATGATGATGATGATGATGATGATGATGATGATGATGATGATGATCACTTAGACATTTAAAGAGGCAAGGAGTTCCCTCAATGCTGACAAGTGGATGAAATCTATGGACGAAGAGATGGAGTCATTGAGAGAGAAGAACACTTTTACCCTAACACAGCTACCCCAAGGCAAGTGTGCAGTGGGGGTGGGGGTGGGGGGTGGGGGGCGTATGCGCTAAAAAGAAATGAAGATGGCACAAACAAATATAAAGCTCGTTATGTTGCTAAGGGCTACAGTCAAAAGTATGGCACGGATTTCGAGGAAACATTTTCTCCAACAGCAAATATGACAAGTGTGAGGGTGTTTATGCAGAAATCAGTTCCGGAAAATTTGTTCTTACACCAAATGGATGTAAAGACAGCCTATCTTCATGCACCCATAGATTGTGAGCTCTGTGTAGAACAACCAGAAGGGTATGAAGTGACAAATAAAAAACAGAAGCTGGTGTGTAAACTTAAAAAGTCACTATACGTCCCTGAACAAGCCGGTCGTCATTGGGATCTGATGCTCCATTCTTACTTGATTGACAATGACTTTATTCAGAATGAAGCAGATCATTGTGTTTATGTCAAAGAAAACCAAAATGACAAGGTCATCATCATAATATGGGTAGATGATTTAATCATAGCTGCGAGTGATGAGGAAGTAATGAAAGAGGTGAAAATCATGCTTACAGCTAGATTTAAAATGAAGGACATGGGCAAAGTGATCAAAATCAATACCCAGAAAATATGTCAGTCAGAAGAGTGTGTTAAGATGTCACAAAGAAAATATGTGGAAAGGTAGCCCTACAGTATTGTCCAACACAAGAGATGCCGGCACATGTTATGACAAAGCCTGCATCACAGTTGAAGTTGTTGAATTTTTCAAAGTTGTTGTTTGTTGTTTGGGTCATGAGTATTTTATTTTGATGTAAATGGGCAAAGATACCAATCATATGAGAGCAAGTGGGGGCGTTGTTAACTGAGAAATATGCTCTCAATTATTTTCCGTTTTATTTCCAAGGGCCAGTCTCAGCTTCCGGTCAACAGGATCCCGCAGACCGGCCAAGGTGCACCTTCTTCGGACACGGATCCCCGTGACGTCGGCGTGAAGCTCCGGGAGCACCAGACATGCACATATGAATAAGCGAAGGAGTCAACTCCATAAGTCCTCCACTCACGGCCTCGGTGTCACTGAATCGAGCAATTTGGTTTTTAATGTTTAAAAATCGGCTTAACATTGAGGTGGAAAACACAGCGGTATCGTTAAAATACAGTAACAGGGTGATAACATCCATGTAAGAAGTGGAGGGGGATTTATTGCACTCACGGCCCCACTCGTTTATTCCTCTCATACACAGCGGCCAGATCACCTGCTGGAGCTCCAAGCGCTGTGCACAGTCGGATGCCGCCATCTAGCGGACATAAAATGTAAGGAAGCGGAGGGAGAAAGCCATCCGGTGTTCCCCGAGTAGCGGCGACGAACGAGTTTAGAGCCGTGGAGAAGGTTTGCTTCCCCCCCAACCTCTCTTTCTTACTTCTTCTTCTTCTTCTTCTTCTTCTTCTTCTTCTTCTTCTTCTTCTTCTTCTTCTTCTTCTCCTTCTTCTTCTTCTTCTTCTTCTTCTTCTTCTTCTTCTTCTTCTTCTTCTTCTTCTTTTGTCTTTTCCCGTCAGGTGTGGCCACAGCGAGTCAACTTTCTCCATCTAACCCTATTCTCCGTATCCTCCTCTCTCACACCAACTACCTTCATATCCTCTCTCACCACGTCCATAAATCCTCTCTTTGGTCTTCCTCGAGACCTCTTGCCTTGCAGCTCCAATTCCAGCATCCGTCTACCAATATATTCTCTATCCCTCCTCTGTACATGACCGAACCATCTCAGTCTGGCTTCTCTGACCTTCTCTCCAAAACATCGAACATGTGCTGTTCCTCTGATACTCATTCCTGATCCTATCAATCCTGGTCACTCCGTAAGAGAACCTCAACATCTTCATATCTGCAACCTCTAGTTCTGCCTGCTGTCTTTTTGTCATTGTAACAGTTTCTAGTCCATACATCATCGCTGGTCTCACCACTGTCTTGTACACCTTTGTACACCTTGGTAATGGGCAACCCCGTATCTGACCGTGTGACAAAGCCAAGCAGTGCAGACAATGTGAGACGATCAACTAGAACCAAAAAGAAGCCCAGTCACTTTAATAGTTATGTGACTAGTGCTATTGACGATGACCAAGTGTTCACTAACATTGACTACTGTTATAGACTGGCGTGTGGTGTCCCACAGACATTTAAAGAGGCAAGGAGTTCACTTAATGCTGACAAGTGGATGAAATCTATGGACGAAGAGATGGAGTCATTGAGAGAGAAGAACACTTTTACCCTAACACAGCTACCCCAAGGCAAGTGTGCAGTGGGGGTGGGGGTGGGGGGTGGGGGGCGTAAGCGCTAAAAAGAAATGAAGATGGCACAAACAAATATAAAGCTCGGTATGTTGCTAAGGGCTAAAGTCAAAAGTATGGCACGGATTTCGAGGAAACATTTTCTCCAACAGCAAATATGACAAGTGTGAGGGTGTTTATGCAGAAATCAGTTCCGGAAAATTTGTTCTTACACCAAATGGATGTAAAGACAGCCTATCTTCATGCACCCATAGATTGTGAGCTCTGTGTAGAACAACCAGAAGGGTATGAAGTGACAAATAAAAAACAGAAGCTGGTGTGTAAACTTAAAAAGTCACAATACGTCCCTGAACAAGCCGGTCGTCATTGGAATCTGATGCTCCATTCTTACTTGATTGACAATGACTTTATTCAGAATGAAGCAGATCATTGTGTCTATGTCAAAGAAAACCAAAATAACAAAGTCATCATCATAATATGGGTAGATGATTTAATCATAGCTGCGAGTGATGAGGAAGTAATGAAAGAGGTGAAAATCATGCTTACAGCTAGATTTAAAATGAAGGACATGGGCAAAGTGATCAAAATCAATACCCAGAAAATATGTCAGTCAGAAGAGTGTGTTAAGATGTCACAAAGAAAATATGTGGAAAGGTAGCCCTACAGTATTTTCCAACACAAGAGATGCCGGCACATGTTATGACAAAGCCTGCATCACAGTTTAAGTTGTTGAATTTTTCAAAGTTGTTGTTTGGGTCATGAGTATTTTATTTTGATGTAAATGGGCAAAGATACCAATAATATGAGAGCAAGTGGGGGCGTTGTCAACTGAGAAATATGCTCTCAATTATTTTCCGTTTTATTTCCAAGGGCCAGTCTCAACTTCCCAGTCAACAGGACCCCGCAGACCGGCCAAGGTGCACCTTCTTCGGACACGGATCCCTGTGACGTCGGCGTGAAGCTCCGGGAGCACCAGACATGCACATATGAATAAGCGGAGGAGTCGATTCCATAAGTCCTCCACTCACGGCCTCGGTGTCACTGAATCGAGCAATCTGGTTTTTTAATGTTTAAAAATCGGCTTAACATTGAGGTCGAAAAAACAGCGGTATCGTTAAAATACAGTAACAGGGTGATAACATCCATGTAAGAAGTGGAGGGGGATTTATTGCACTCACGGCCCCACTCGTTTATTCCTCTCATACACAGCGGCCAGATCACCTGCTGGAGCTCCAAGCGCTGTGCACAGTCGGATGCCGCCATCTAGCGGACATAAAATGTAAGGAAGCGGAGGGAGAAAGCCATCCGGTGATCCCCAAGTAGCGGCGACGAACGAGTTTAGAGCCGTGGAGAAGATTTGCTT
Organism: Fistularia commersonii; assembly: GCF_037954325.1. NCBI lineage: Eukaryota > Metazoa > Chordata > Actinopteri > Syngnathiformes > Fistulariidae > Fistularia > Fistularia commersonii. Next base: position 530,191 of record NW_028234014.1, read on the forward strand.
TGGGTAGATGATTTAATTATTGCAGCAGAGTGTTGCATGGTTTTCAGGGAGGAGTTGAGAAAGGGTCTGGGTGGTCAGGGAGAGCTTCCAGATGATTGGACAACAACAGCTAGTATGATCAGGGAGACAGGTAGAAGAGTACTTGGTGTGTCATCTGGAAGGAAAGTAGATAAGGAGACTTGGTGGTGGAATGAGGAAGTGCAGGAGTGTATACAGAGAAAATGGTTAGCGAAGAAGAAGTGGGATACTGAGAGGACTGAAGAGAACAGACAGGAGTTCAGGGAGATGCGGCGAAAGGTAAAGATAGAGGTAGCAAAGGCAAAACAAAGGGCTTATGATGACTTGTATGCTCGGTTGGATAGTAAGGAGGCTGAAAGTGATCTATACAAGTTGGCGAAACAGAGAGATAAAGATGGAAAGGATGTACAGCAGGTCCGGGTGATAAAGGACAGACAGGGAAATGTATTGACAGATGCTAGAAGAGTGACAGGAAGATGGAAAGAGTACTTTGAAGAGCTGATGAATGTGGAAAATGAAAGAGAGGCAAGGGTAGAAGAGGTGATTATTGTAGACCACAAAGTAGCAAAAATGAGTAAAAGTGAAGTGAGGAAGGCATTGAAGAGGATGAAGAGTGGAAAAGCAGTTGGTCCTGATGATATACCTGTGGAGGTGTGGAAGTGTCTAGGAGAGGCAGCGGTAGATTTTCTGACTAGATTATTCAACAGGATCTTAGAGAGTGAGAAGATGCCTGAAGAATGGAGACAAAGTGTGATGGTGCCTATTTTTAAGAATAAAGGGGATGTGCAGAATTGTGGCAACTACAGAGGGATAAAGTTGATGAGCCATACAATGAAGTTATGGGAAAGAGTAGTGGAAACTAGACTGAGAGCAGAAGTCAGCATTTGTGAACAGCAGTATGGCTTCATGCCTAGGAAGAGTACTACAGATGCAGTATTTGCGTTGAGAATGCTAATAGAAAAGTACAGAGAAGGCCAGAGGGAGCTGCATTGCGTTTTCGTCGACCTAGAAAAAGCATATGACAGGGTGCCAAGAGAGGAGCTCTGGTATTGTATGAGGAAGTCTGGAGTGGCAGAGAAGTATGTTAGACTGGTGCAGGACATGCATGCCAGCTGTGAGACACTGGTACGGTGTGCTGTAGGGGTAACCGAGAAGTTCAAGGTGGAGGTGGGACTCCATCAGGGATCAGCTCTGAGCCCCTTCTTGTTCGCAATGGTGATGGGTAGGCTGACAGATGAGGTTAGACAGGAATCCCCATGGACCATGATGTTTGCGGATGACATTGTGATCTGTAGTGAGAGCAGACAACAGGTAGAGGAAAATCTAGAGAGGTGGAGGTATGCTCTGGAAAGGAGTGGAATGAAAGTTAGTCACAGCAAGACAGAATATATGTGTGTGAACGAGAGGAACTCGGGTGGAGCGGTGAGGCTACAGGGAGTGGAGATCAAGGAGCTGGAGGATTTCAGGTACTTAGGGTCAACAGTCCAGAGCAACGGAGAGTGCGTAAAAGAGGTGAAGAGACGGGTCCAAGAAGGTTGGAATGGCTGGAGAAAAGTGTCAGGGGTACTATGTGATAGAAGACTATCGGCCAGAATAAAAGGAAAGGTGTACAAGACAGTGGTGAGACCAGCGATGATGTATGGACTAGAAACTGTTCCAATGACCAAAAGACAGCAGACAGAACTAGAGGTTGCAGATATGAAGATGTTGAGGTTCTCTTACGGAGTGACCAGGATTGATAGGATCAGGAATGAGTATCAGAGGAACAGCACATGTTCGATGTTTTGGAGAGAAGGTCAGAGAAGCCAGACTGAGATGGTTCGGTCATGTACAGAGGAGGGATAGAGAATATATTGGTAGACGGATGCTGGAATTGGAGCTGCAAGGCAAGAGGTCTCGAGGAAGACCAAAGAGAGGATTTATGGACGTGGTGAGAGAGGATATGAAGGTAGTTGGTGTGAGAGAGGAGGATACGGAGAATAGGGTTTGATGGAGAAAGTTGACTCGCTGTGGCCACACCTGACGGGAAAAGACAAAAGAAGAAGAAGAAGAAGAAGAAGAAGAAGAAGAAGAAGAAGAAGAAGAAGAAGAAGAAGAAGGAGAAGAAGAAGAAGAAGAAGAAGAAGAAGAAGAAGAAGAAGAAGAAGAAGAAGAAGAAGAAGAAGAAGAAGAAGAAGAAGAAGAAGAAGGGGAAGAAGAAGAAGAAGAAGAAGAAGAAGAAGAAGAAGAAGAAGAAGAAGAAGAAGAAGAAGAAGAAGAAGAAGTAAGTAAGAGAGGTTGGGGGGGAAGCAAACCTTCTCCACGGCTCTAAACTCGTTCGTCGCCGCTACTCGGGGAACACCGGATGGCTTTCTCCCTCCGCTTCCTTACATTTTATGTCCGCTAGATGGCGGCATCCGACTGTGCACAGCGCTTGGAGCTCCAGCAGGTGATCTGGCCGCTGTGTATGAGAGGAATAAACGAGTGGGGCCGTGAGTGCAATAAATCCCCCTCCACTTCTTACATGGATGTTATCACCCTGTTACTGTATTTTAACGATACCGCTGTGTTTTCCACCTCAATGTTAAGCCGATTTTTAAACATTAAAAACCAAATTGCTCGATTCAGTGACACCGAGGCCCTGAGTGGAGGACTTATGGAGTTGACTCCTCCGCTTATTCATAAGTGCATGTGCTCCCGGAGCTTCACGCCGACGTCACGGGGATCCGTGTCCGAAGAAGGTGCACCTTGGCCGGTCTGCGGGGTCCTGTTGACCGGAAGCTGAGACTGGCCCTTCGAAATAACACGGAAAATAATTGAGAGCATATTTCTCAGTTGACAACGCCCCCACTTGCTCTCATATTATTGGTATCTTTGCCCATTTACATCAAAATAAAATACTCATGACCCAAACAACAACTTTGAAAAATTCAACAACTTAAACTGCGATGCAGGCTTTGTCATAACATCTGCCGGCATCTCTTGTGTTGGACAATACTGTAGGGCTACCTTTCCACATATTTTCTTTGTGACATCTTAACACACTCTTCTGACTGACATATTTTCTGGGTATTGATTTTGATCACTTTGCCCAAGTCCTTCATTTTAAATCTAGCTGTCAGCATGATTTTCACCTCTTTCATTACTTCCTCATCACTCGCAGCTATGATTAAATCATCTACCCATATTATGATGATGACTTTGTCATTTTGGTTTTCTTTGACATAGACACAATGATCTGCTTCATTCTGAATAAAGTCGTTGTCAATCAAGTAAGAATGGAGCATCAGATTCCAATGACGACCTGCCAAATTTTCCTGAACTGATTTCTGCATGAACACCCTCACACTTGTCATATTTGCTGTTGGAGAAAATGTTTCCTCAAAATCCGTGCCATACTTTTGACTGTAGCCCTTAGCAAAATAACGAGCTTTATATTTGTTTGTGCCAACTTCATTTCTTTTTAGCGCATACACCCACCCCCCCACCCCCACTGCACACTTGCCTTGGGGTAGCTGTGTTAGGGTCAAAGTGTTGTTCTCTCTCAATGACTCCATCTCGTCGTCCATAGATTTCATCCACTTGTCAGCATTGAGGGAACTCCTTGCCTCTTTAAATGTCTGTGGGACACCACACGCCAGTCTATAACAGTAGTCAATGTTAGTGAACACTTGGTCATCGTCAATAGCACTAGTCACATAACCATTAAAGTAACTGGGCTTCTTTTTGGTTCTAGTTGATCGTCTCACATTGTCTGCACTGCTTGGCTTTGTCACACGGTCAGATACGGGGCTGCCCATTTCCAAGGTGTACAAAGGTGTACAAGACAGTGGTGAGACCAGCGATGATGTATGGACTAGAAACTGTAGAAGAAGAAGAAGAAGAAGAAGAAGAAGAAGAAGAAGAAGAAGAAGAAGAAGAAGAAGAAGAAGTTAGAAAGAGAGGGTGGGGGGGAAGCAAACCTTCTCCACGGCTCTAAACTCGTTCGTCGCCGCTACTCGGGGAACACCGGATGGCTTTCTCCCTCCGCTTCGTTACATTTTATGGCCGCTAGATGAAGATCATCATCATCATCATCATCATCATCATCCTGATCTGAGCTCATCTCTGTCTGGGTTTGTTGCTCTGGAGATGGGTTTGTCACAAATTTTAGCAGTCTGTGTTTTTAGTACTCTTTCACTATTTGGATAATATACAAAATAAGCTGGACTATTTTTGGCATATCCAATGAAAACTCCCTTCTCACCTCTTGAGTCAAGTTTCTTTTTGTTGTGCTTGTATGCATAGCACACAGCACCAAACATTTGCATTTGTGACACATTTCGTTTCTTTCCCATCAACATAAAGTAAGCCGTCTGCTTTGTCCGATTATTAAAGCATCAGTTCCTGACTGCTGCTGTCTGCACTGCATGGGTCCACAATGTTTTGGGTAGGTTGCTTCCTAGTAACATGCACCATGCCATGTCGAATAAAGTCCTCCAGTTTCTCTCTGCTTTCCCGTTTTGGTGTGGTGAGTATGGCGCTGACGTTTCATGTCTAACACCCCGTTTAGTCATTAGTCCTTGGTACTCTTTTGACATAAACTCAGTACAATTGTCAGATCTCATACACTTAATCTTCCCATAAGGGGCAGTGTCTGCTGAGAATCTCTCTGTGGCACTCACTGTACCACTCTTTTGTTTGAGAAAGTACACAAAAATTGTGTTGGAATAATCATCAGTAAACGACAATGCAAATCTGTGTCCATCTATAGATATGGGATCTACTGGCCCTGCCAGATCTGTATGCACTAAATCAAACACCTCTGTTGCTCTTGCATCAGGCTCTCTGTTTCTGATCTGCACAAACTTCCCTTGAATACACACTTCACATGGTGATACAGGTTTTTCAGTTTTCCCTTTGATTACCATACCATCAACCACTTTTGTCAACTTTTGTACATCGCTCTAATTACAATGGCTGAAAATTTCATGCCATGTTTGTAAATCAAAACACCCATTGCATTTGTCATTACTTTCATCTGCTGTAGATAGGTAGTAAAGTGTGTTCTGCACATTAATAGGAAATACAGTACCGTCACTCATTTTGACTATGTCTTTTCCTTCATTGAAGATTACCGTTGCTCCGCTTGCTGTGGCGGCCATCACAGAAAAAATGTCCTGTGGACAGGAAGGGATGAACAGTGCGTTTCTCAGTGGTGCTGTGTGGTGACGTCCTCTGCTGTCTATGAGGATCACCTCTGCCTCTCCCCGCTGCTTCGCCACGCCTTGACACTTGGTTGCGTCTGCCAGCTCAACATGGTGTGTGTCAGCTCTGAACGTCACTGAAAAACACGGAAGTCAGCAAATTTGAGCTTTTCTTCACTTTGAGTCACATGAACTGCAAATGGTTTGAACGATTCTGGAAGTCCCTTTAGCACCATAGCTATGAGAAGATCATCACTCATGACTTCCTCTGCATTTCTTAGCACCGTGATTATAGTCTCTGCCCTAATCACAAAGTCTGTTACGCTTTCATTGCTTCCTTTCTGCAGTTTTGTCAGGTCAGTATACAGGTTTATAATGCCAGGCTTCCCTTTACCTGCGTAATACTCTCGTAGCATCTTCAGTGCCTTTCTCCCATCATCTGCAGCTTCGCGCATGACCAGGCCTAGACTTTTGTCATCTAAAAACTGGATCGGTTTCGGCATTGGCCATTTCATTCTGCTCCTTGTCCTTCGCCTCCTCGTCATCGTCATCAAATTCTGGAGTTTCACTCAGAATTGTGTCTTTGAGCCCCTGCAGCCGCATGTAGGCCAAGCATTTAGTCTCCCAGAGTTCATACTGCTTCTCATCTTCCACACCGAGACAGTCTCTGGTGGCGATCGGTAAATGTAACGGCAGGAGACCAAACTGATTGTTATGTTTGTACGGTAATGCCAATATCAATGTCTCATAACCCGACTATACAACCTCATCCAATTAACCAAAGTGAGACCTTGTCTATAATATGGGTATATTCCCAAGGATTGAGTCAGAGATTTGGAATTTTTCAGAATATAACAAATACCTCAGTCCTTCCTTTTCTGCCTTACGATCCATCCAAATGGCGATTACCAGCTGATTATTCTATGGTAACCAATAAAACTGTCATTGAGGGATTCACTCTAATGACAATACAAAAGACACCACCATTTTGTATGAAACGACAGTGTGGTAAGAAAGAGCATTATCTAGGCCAACTACAGTGTGACACTGTGCTAGATAAGGAAACGGATAGACCGGTTAGGAAAACCTATGACTACTATAATAATAGTATATGTGAGGTTGGAAAGTGGGGAATGGGCGTGTGTGCCATGAATCTGACAGCCCTCAAGCCATTATTGGGCATTGAAACAAACCTCACCAAATCTGGTATACCACCATGGAGGATTTTTGCATTCCCACACAAATACGGTTATCCATACATGCCCAAAAACACATGTATGGATTTGTGGCAAACGAGCATTTCTGTATCTGCCTGAACATTGGTGTGGCACATGCTATTTGGCCCGATTAGGAAGTGCTATGACTTTTATACCAGAGCATAACATGACTCATAGCGTACAACTCATTAGGCCTATGGGACATGAACGTAGTCGAAGAGCCTTGATAAGTGACTCTAGAGGAATACTTATGACAATGTTCCCTAACTATGGTGTAGCCTACTCGGGACATCGAATGAATGAGGTCTGGGCGACATTACAGAACCTAACGTCAAGGGTTCTAGAATTGAATGGACTGATACAAAACAATCCAGAGACTATGGCTATGAAAGAAATGCTTTTACAAAATCGTATGGCTTTAGATATTGTCTTAGCCAAGGAAGGTGGTGTATGTGCGATAATAGGACAACAATGTTGCACATATATCCCAGACATGCGAGACAATTTCACAGCAATTCATGACAAATTGACGACATTAAAGAACCAACTAGAGGGTAAAGAGGACAGTGATACTTTAATGTCGTTTTTACAGTTTGACCCTCTTGGATGGATCATCAACGGAACTTGGTGGCAAATACTTTTAAAGTGCCTTACACCTGTGATTGTGATTCTTATTTTGTTTTGTTTATTTACTATGTGCGTTATTCCTTGTTTGAGAAGCATGATTGCTAAAATGGCTTCCGCAGCCTTTGTCCAGATGGCAATAGTAGCAGTGCAGACCCAACCAAGGACTCACTACACTGGACAGATATATGAGCAACTGCCTATAAGTGATTCAGAAAAAGAAAATGATAATGATTCGACTGTGGAGGACGACGACCATGATGTTGTATGAAGTGTTATCTGTAAACTATGTACCAACATGGCATGATGATGCTGAAGAGTTTAACATTGTTCGGAGTCTCATAAACAGGAGAGAATTGTTAGAGTTTACTCTCTATTTCTATAACTATGTTATTTCGACTACTCACATGAAGTTAGCCAGACATGCTAGAGCACAAAAGACCTTTGTCCTCTAACAAGAGTTGGGCCCTCCAAGATATTCCAATGGTCGTAAACATCTTTAGATAAGAACCTACCCCCCATAAACGTAAATCTAAACGAGGATAAACGCTTCTGGAGAGAAACCTGACCACCCCTGTATATCATCCTGGTCAACTATTACTATATACTATTGAATAAATGTTGTTATGTAAATAAACACTTTCACACAATAAAAAGCCGAGCAAGGAGGAACTCGGGGGGATTCTCTGGATCTTGGCTCCAAAGAGTCTCCCCCTCTGCAGAGCACAAAAGAATAGTCGCTTGTCTGTGTTATTTCTTATGATAACCTCAGTCTCCTCTTTACAGGTTTTAACTTAGACCAGCATGAATTACAATTACTCTCCAACAGCCGCGAGTGGAGCATCTACCTGCATGGCCAGAAGCTTCCTGTTCAGCAGGGCAGGTCGAATGGTGTTAAAAGCACTGGAGAAGTCAAAGAACATGACTCTCACAGTGCTTCCTGCCTCCTCCAGGTGTGTGTAGATTCTGTGCAGCAGGAAGATGATGGCGTCTTCCACTCCTATCCGTGGGTGGTATGCGAACCGCAGGGGGTCCAGCGAAGGTCCGACGACTGTGCCAAGGTGCCTCAGGACGAGCCTCTCCAGCGACTTCATGACGTATGATGTCAGGGCCACCGGTCTGTAGTCGTTGTGTCTGCTGGGATGCTTCACCTCGGGCGCTGGAACCAGGCATGAGGTTTTCCACCGGTCGGGGACAACCATCTGGGTCAGGCTCAGGTTGAAGAGATGTGAGAAGATCCCACACAGCTGAGAGGCACATCCTTTCAGCACTCTGGGGCTAAGGCCGTCAGGGCCAGCAGCTTTCCTGGGAGGAAGGCGGCTGAACTCTCTTCTCACCTCCTCAGCGGTGAAGGCGACAGGAGGGGGTGGAGAGAGTCCCAGTGGGGGGCAGAGAGAGTCCCAGTGGGGGGCAGGACGGCTGAGGTGTAAACGAGACATCGCCCAGGGAAGCAGAAGAGGTGCGTGGGGGAGGGGGAAAGCTCCTTAAAGTGAGGGGTGAGGGCACAGGGGAAGGAAAGTCCTGAGAGGAACTGGGGGGAGGGTGGGCGGAGGCACCTTCATCAAATCTGTTAAAAAACAGGTTTAGTTTGTTTGCCTCCTGCAAGTCTCCTTCCATCATCTGGCTTGCTTGTTTTCCATGGCCAGTGATGAGTTTGCAGTATCGTCGCTCTTCTCAGCGGCTCCAAACTGTCTTCAGCCGTCTTTGGGGGTTTCCTGGGCCCATAACCTGTTATCAGAGGTTATCTGTGCAGTAGATCTGCGTGCTACCCCTCAATACCGACTGGGTCTTTTACGGAGGAATAATATGTGTGACACGCCTCTTGCTTTGCAGAACTGGAAGAAGTTGAGTTTATTTTCAAGCAAATAAAAACACTACGGACAGACCGGAAGCTGGGACTGGCCATTCAAAATAAAAGGGAAATAACTGAGAGCATATTTCTCAGATAACAACTGCACTTTCTGTCCAGAATTGAGATTCCCTGGAGTGACAGTCGGGGTAACTGTGGTTGTACGGTTCGGTGCGTCATTATATTTTTGGTCAGGAATACAAATTGTCGAGGCAGTGCGTTTCGTAACTTTACCAACTCTAATATGGGAGGCTTAAATCTGTGTGTAGTACAGAACTGTTCATAGTCTAGAGGACTGCCATTGTCATCCATCAAGTCAATTATTGACCATATACCTTTCTCAAAGCATTCCTTGTAAAACAGAGGTTTGTTGCCACGCAGTACATATCTATTGTTCCAAATTATTGTACTGTGTGGTGAGAAATTGTGTACATATATCATTTTCCAGTATAATAGTATTTGTTTATGGAACTCTGAAAATTGGACAGGAATCTTGTTGATATCCAAGTCAGAGATAAGTAGAAGACTTAGGCCACCGACTATGTTGAATAAGTAGTTTGGAGTACAATACCAGAAAGAATAATGATGTTTGATCCAGGATTTCAACCAGTTCACCTTCAATGTCCCATTCAGGCAGTCCAACTCTATCACTTTCAGCCCTCCTTCACTTGTTTCTTTCACCGTATGTGATTTTTTTAGATGGTGTGGTCTGTTCCTCCAGATAAAGTTGAAATTTATTTGGTTAATAGATTTTATGAGTTGATTTGGAGCAGCATTGGAATACACTGGGTATATACATCTGGATAAACATTCCATTTTACTCAAATATATCCGGCCTAATATTGATAAATCTCTTTGGAGCCATATATTCAATTTAGCTTTACTTTGATTCAGTTTAGATTCAATGTTCCTGGACTGATTTAACTTTTGGTCCTTAGATAGGAAAATGCTCAAGTATTTTATTTCTGATTTGATAGGAACATTGCTGTTTTCCTTTAGTGGCAGCTCAAGAAGTTTGCATTTCTTTAAGTTTAATGACAATCCTGAAGCCTTGGAGAATGTTTTAATTTTTTCAACGCTTATTGGGACTTGATGTTCATTTTTCAAAACTAAGGTTGTGTCATCTGCCAGCAGGCTAATAACAATTTCTGTCCCCGACATTATTTCTGTCCCACACATACACACACACACACACACACACACACACACACACACACACACTCACACACACTTTAATTCCACTCTTTTATATACGCATGTCTGGAGTTCCGGGAGCTCGTTCTCAACGTTCTGGGGATAATCATAGCTGTGCTGATAGCATTCGCCGAAACGCGCCCCCCCCCCCACACCACCAGCACCACCACCACCCCACACACATTAGCTCCTCCATTCATTCACATGTACACGCCGGCTGCTCCGGGAGCTCCACGCCGACGTTTCGGTGATCGATGTCCGCAGAAGGTGCACCATTGCCGGTCTGCGGTGTCCTGTAGACCCCCCCCCCCCCCCCTCCATACACACATGCAATACGCCTTGAAACGCATCGCTCGCACCGACGCGGGGAATCCTTTACCCTACTTCCACAACAACGGCGAGAATCGCGTTGCGTCGGAAGGGGGGGGGGGGGGGGGGGGGGGCATTAAGGGGGGGAGAGAGAGAGGCATGGAGATTTTCTCAGCCTCTCATTCTTTTTTTTTTTTTTTTAATTGAACATAAATAGTACACACAACTATACAAATGTACAAATAAACATGGCAAGGTAGCACTGAATGTCAATGAAACAACCAGGCATGAGGAAGCAAAGGACATAAGGACATTCGTTCTGTATGGAATCAGAAGTTAATAGTGTTAACGGTTGTGAGAAATTTACAATGCTAGACAAAAAAAGAAATTAAAATGAAATAATTAAATCAATAGATTGACTAATAAAAAATTAAAACGAAAAAAAGATTGCAAGGGGAGTACAACATGTAATTAAGTTGGCGACTCACAAGGAATCTCAGATATCAAACTGTATATTTTTTGTTGATTATATATAGATATATACAAAACAAACATATATTGTTTGTTGTTGTTTATTTTTGGGATATATTGAGGAATATTTGTTGGAAAGGAGTCACAATCGCTTTTTGACAATGTCGAAGTGTATAGGTAGCGATAGAATTTAAAGATTTCAGTGGAAATTATAGCCTCATCTGTAATTTCCTTGTTGTTGAGACGGGCTTCCGCTTTGCTCCGCTCCTCCGCTCCTCCGCGCCTCCGCTGCGGAACCAGGTACTACCGATCCGCCGGACTCAGGTGAATTGCGGACAGGGCTTTTGCTGTCCTCCGCTTCTCCGCTTTTGGCCCTGGAACTCCCGAACCGCTGGACATAGGCGAATCACGGTCCGGGCTTCTGCTCTCCTCCGCTCCTCACCTCATCCGCTCCAGGCCCTGGTACTCCCTGTCCGCGGGACCCCCCCCCCCCCACCACCACCACCACCACCACCACCAAAACAAACTCTCACACACAGATAAACACACGCACACACACACACACACACCCAGACACACACACACCAACACACACACAAACACACACACACACACACACACACACCTGAACTCATCATAGCTGTGCTAATAGCATTGGCCAAAACGTATCCACAACAAAAGAAACATTAGCTCATCCACTCATTCACATATGTGTGTGCCTAGAGGTGCGGGAGCTCCAGTCATACGTCCGGGTGATCTATGTCCGGAGAAGGCTCACATTGGCCGGTCTAAGGGGTTCTTCTGCCCCCAAGCTTCCCCGCCTCTGAGAGGAGAAACATTACCTCCGCTCCTCCGCTTCTCAGCTCATCCGCTCGAGGCCCCGGTACTCCCTGTCCGCGACCCCCCCCCCACCTAAACAAATTCACACTCACACACACGCACACACACACACACACAGACACACACACACACACACACACACACACAAACACACCTTAACTCATCATAGCTGTGCTAATAGCATTGGCCAAAACGTATCCACAACAAAACAAACATTAGCTCATGAGAGGAGAAACATTACCTCCGCTCCTCCGCTTCTCAGCTCATCCGCTCGAGGCCCCGGTACTCCCTGTCCGCGACCCCCCCCCACCTAAACAAATTCACACTCACACACACGCACACACACACACACACACAGACACACACACACACACACACACACACACAAACACACCTTAACTCATCATAGCTGTGCTAATAGCATTAGCCGAAACGCATCCACAACCAAACTGTTGCGTTTAAGTTCGCAGCTTCTTCGTTTTCCATGTTTCGGAAGGAATTCACAAGTTTGCCTTGTTTGAATCGTCTTTTATTTTCTTCTTCACAGCTCCGGGAATCAACATCGGTTAGCCATGGGACATGTACAGTACAGAGTGAGGGAAAAATTCCCGCCAGCACCGCTATACCAAAAAAAAAAACACTGACGTAGAAGTTAACGTCAAGTTAGCTGAACAGTCGCGAAAAACTAAAACAAGTCCCAAACCTTGTCATAAAGTGCCATGCATTTCCTGAGAGTAGATACAAATACAACATATGTATACTAGAATGTAAACTCAAATAAAACTAATGAGATCACCTATCTCAACACCCCCTCTTGATCTCAACATCCAAAAAAAAACTTTGGACATTTTAATTTCCAAAGAACCACTTTTTGCATTTTTCTATTTTTACCTTTGTCATGAGTTTTGTCGAGATGTCTGCCAACATGTCCTCTGATGGACAATAGATAAGATTTATTTAACCCTCACTGAGTGCTTCACGAATGAAATGATATTTTACATCAATGTGTTTTGACCTTTGTCTGTTTACAGGATTCTTACTCAGTGCGATGGCCCCCTGATTGTCTCCGTAGATTGTTGTGCAACTGTACATTTTGTTGTCCATACCGTTTAACAGTTGAGACAGGTACATGTTTTCTTGTGCGGTGGTGGCTCGGCCGATGTATTCAGCCTCACATGTTGACAGGGCCACTGTGGGCTGTTTCCTTGACTTCCATGCAATGGCTGGGCCTTGTTTTGTTAAACTGAAACAGTAGCCTGTAGTGCTACGTCTGTCTTCTACAGATGATGCCCAGTCTGAATCACTGTAAGCTATCAGGTTCAAATCCTCCTTATTTGTCTTGAAACTTAGTTCATAATCAGCTGTCCCCTTCAAATACCTCAGAACATGTTTTGCAGCTACTAAGTGTTCTACTTTTGGCATTGCCAGATTCTGTGATAGTTTGCTCACTATCCAGCTGATATCAGGTCTGGTGCAAGTCATGGCATAAATAAGACTGCCTACAATCTCACGATATTCTTTGGGGTCGACAGGTTCACTTTGCTCATTTTCATCAGCTACAGGGATGCCCTCTAATTTTTGCTCACTTGGAGTAGATCTTGCTTTACATTCTGACATTCCAAATCTCTCTAGCATTTTTAGGATGTACTTTGTCTGGTTCATTTTGATTTCATCCCCCTTTTGTTCAAATTGTATGCCCAAAAAATATGATAGTTTCCCCAGGTCTTTCATGTTGAACTTGAATTTCATGTTCTGTTTAAATGTGCTGAGTGCATCATTGCTGCTTGTGGCAATAATTAAATCATCTACCCAAATTATTACAATGATTGTGTCACCATTTTCCGTCTGTTTTCTGTACACACAGTGGTCAGAGAGATTTCTCACAAAGTTGTCCTGTTCTAAATGGTCATTAAGGAGTTCATACCAGTTTCTTCCTGATTGTTTCAGGCCATAAAGAGATTTCTTTAATCTATACACTAGTTTCTCTCCTGTTTCTGACATCATTTCAAACCCTTCTGGTTGTTCCAAGAAAATCTCCTCATGTATAGGAGCATGTAAATATGCCGTCTTAACATCCATTTGATGGACAATGAGGTTATTTTGTACAGCTATCTGCATTAGTGCCCGCACTGATGTAATGTTAGCTGTCGGTGGAAAAGTTTCATAGTAGTCTATGCCTTCTGTTTGATTGTAACCCTTAGCTACATATCTCGCCTTAAATATTTGTCCTCCTTCAGCATTTTCTTTAAGGGCAAATACCCATTTTCCTCCAATTACTTTTCTCCCTTCAGGTAAAGTTGTCAGTTCAAATGTGTCATTCTGTTTAAGCGAGTCAATCTCTTCCCTCATGGCACAATTCCACCCGGGTGCCAGTGGTGACTTCAGTGCTTCACTATAATTCTGTGGGACTCCGCACACAGTCCTGTAACAGTAATCAATAGTTGTATGATTTTTATCATTGTTAATATAGTCTGTCTGATCATCCTCTAAATACCTTGGAACGACCCTTTTTCGTCTAGGATAGCGACTGGTTTGATTATATCTGGGTTTTATGTCTGACCTCGTCTCTTTTTCATTTTGGACATTTTCTGCTGTTTCTTCGTCATGTGACACATCTGCGTTAGTACTCTCATCCTCATTTTGTATATGGTTGTCTGTTTTATTTTCACTTTGTGACACATCTATACTGGTTTCATCTGTAGATTCTGTGTCTTCATATCCCTGGATTTCTGTCTCATAATCATCAGTTTGTGTTTGTTGTTCAATTCTTCCCTTTTTGATCAATTTCACCAGTCTCTGTTTTGACACTTTTTCTGTAAGTGGATTATAGACCAGGTATGAAGGGCTTTTCTTACTGTATCCCACAAATATTCCTCTTTCACATCTGGGATCCAATTTCTTAGTGTCATGTTTGTATGCATAACACTCAGTTCCGAATATCCACATTTTTGAAAGATTTGGCTTTCTCCCTGTTAACATGAAGTATGGGGTATTTTTGTGTCTGTCATTGTAACATCTATTTCGAATATGGGCAGCGGTCTGGACAGCATAAGGCCACAAAACCTTTGGTAATCCTTTTGCTATTAGCATACACCTTGCCATTTCAAAAAGGGTCCTCCATTGTCTTTCTGCTGTCCCATTTGGATGGGGAGAGTATGGGGATGATGTTTCATGTCTTATGCCTTTCTCCCTTAGAAGAGATTGAAAAGCATTTCCTGTGTATTCAGTCCCGTTGTCTGACCTGATACATTTGACACGACCATACGCTGCGCTGTCAGCAAGGAACTTCTCTGTTGCTAATGTAGCTTCACTCTTGTATTTGAGAAAATATACAAATACTGCCCCTGAATAATCATCTGTGAATGAAATGACATACTTATGCCCTTCTTGACCAGCTGGTTCAATCGGGCCTGATAAGTCAGTGTGTACCATTTTTAGGGGTGCATCAGCTTTTGCATCAGCTTGCCTGTTTCTGCTATTTGTGAATTTTCCCTCCGTGCATACGTTACAGTCTACGTTACAGTCTACCTTGGTCTGACCTGTAATCTTCATACCCTCGACTAAGTTTGGTCATTTTAATACATCTTTTACATTGCAGTGTCCCATAATCTCATGCCATGTTTTGACATCACAAGTTAAGTTTACTCTATCTCTGGACATCATGTCATTTACTGTATCATCATAAAGTTGTTGATAATTTACCGTTCTTATGTAGTAGAGTCTGTCACATTCCTCAATGCTGAAAATTTTTCCTTCTTTGGTTATGAGTCTGTTCTCTCCTTCTTTGAATATCACGCTGGCTCCATCAGCTGTGGCTGCCTTCACCGATATGAAGTCCTGAGGATATGATGGGATGAATAAGGCTCCCCTTAAGGTTACCAGGACAGGTTTTCCTTCAATGTCCTGGAGTAACACTTCTGCATCACCTCTTTTTAGTGCCACTTTGTTTCTTCTGGTCCCGTCTGCTAGCTCCATGTAATGTTTGTTTGGGTTGAAAAACTCATCAAATCTTATGAATTTGTCTTCTTGTGTTATGATGTGTGATGTAGCGCCACAGTCTACCATCAGTCCATTTTTTCTGATATTTTCCGGAGGGACTTTTTGACTGACCTTGAATACAAAAGTTTGCTCATCTTCCTTATCTTTGTCTTGGATGTCTGTGTTTTGTTTGACCGAGTCTTCTTTGGGCTTGGATTTTCTTCTGCATGTCTCATCGGTGTGGGTTGTGCTTCTGTGATAGCTGCACCATTTTGGCCCTGATTTTTGGTGACAAGCTTTTGCCATATGGCCACGGTTTCCACATCCATAGCAGATCACCGTTGACATGTCCACTTTCATGACATTGTCTGATTTGGTTTTGCTGTCAAACTTTTCAGTCTCTTCATAACTTCTTAGTTTACTCTTGAACTGAATAAACGTCATTTCTTCACTGCTCTGAGTTACGTGAATGACGAAGGGCTTGTACGGTTCTGGAAGCCCTTTCATAACCATAGCGATCATCAGCTCATCACTTATCACCTGTTTTGTGTTTCTCAGAGCGGTGACTGCCTTTTCTGCTCTGATAATGTAATCTGTTATTGTTTCGTCGGGTTCCTTCTTGAGTGAGCATAGTTCGCTGTACAGGGAAATAATTCTGGGCTTACCCTGGCTGGCGTAATGATCCCGTAATATTTTCAAAGCTTTTCGACCGTCATCTGCGGCTTCCCTCATTACCAATGATAGACTTTTATCATCGAGGAACTGGATAAGCTCAGCGTAGCATTCTGCATTTTTATCTGGGTCGGGCTCAACAGTTGAAAGTATTGTCTCTTTCAAACCTTCGAGTCGCATGTGTCCCAGAAACTTTACTTCCCAAAGCTCGTAGTTGTTTTCGTCTCCATCGAAAACCAAACGTTGCCATCTTCCTCCTTTTGTTCATTGCCTGGGCCCATAACCTGTTGCGTTTAAGTTTGCAGCTTCTTCGTTTTCCATGTTTCGGAAGGAATTCACAAGTTTGCCTTGTTTGAATCGTCTTTTATTTTCTTCTTCACAGCTCCGGGAATCAACATCGGTTAGCCATGGGACATGTACAGTACAGAGTGAGGGAAAAATTCCCGCCAGCACCGCTATACCAAAAAAAGAACACTGACGTAGAAGTTAACGTCAAGTTAGCTGAACAGTCGCGAAAAACTAAAACAAGTCCCAAACCTTGTCATAAAGTGCCATACATTTCCTGAGAGTAGATACAAATAAAACATATGTATACTAGAATGTAAACTCAAATAAAACTAATGAGATCACCTATCTCAACAGTCCTTAAGTCCTTTGCTTCCTCATGCCTGGTTGTTTCATTGACATTCAGTTCTACCTTGCCATGTTTATTTGTACATTTGTATATTTGTGTGTACTATTTATGTTCAATTAAAAAAAAAAAAAAAAAGAATGAGAGGCTGAGAAAATCTCCATGTCTCTCTCTCTCCCCCCCTTAATGCCCCCCCCCCCCTCTTCCTCACGGCGGCCGACGCAATGTGATTCTCGCCGTTGTTGTGGAAGTAGGGTAAAGGATTCCCCGCGTCGGTGCGAGCGATGCGTTTCAAGGCGTATTGCATGTGTGTATGGAGGGGGGGGGTCTACAGGATACCGCAGGCCGGCAATGGTGCACCTTCTGCGGACATCGATCACCGAAACGTCGGCGTGGAGCTCCCGGAGCAGCCGGCGTGTACATGTGAATGAATGGAAGAGCTAATGTGTGTGTGGTGGTGGTGGGGGGGGGGGGGGCGTTTCGGCTTGACGGGAAAGAAACCAAATGTGTCACAAATGCAAAAGTTTGGTGCTGTGTGCTATGCATACAAGCACAACAAAAAGAAACTTGACTCAAGAGGTGAGAAGGGAGTTTTCATTGGATATGACAAAAATAGTCCAGCTTATTTTGTATATTATCCAAATAGTGAAAGAGTACTAAAACAGACTGCTAAAATTTGTGTCGAACCCATCTCCAGAGCAACAAACCCAGACAGAGATGAGCTCAGACCAGGATGATGATGATAATGATGATGATGATGATGATGATGATGATGATGATGATGATGATGATGATGATGATGATGATGATCACTTAGACATTTAAAGAGGCAAGGAGTTCCCTCAATGCTGACAAGTGGATGAAATCTATGGACGAAGAGATGGAGTCATTGAGAGAGAAGAACACTTTTACCCTAACACAGCTACCCCAAGGCAAGTGTGCAGTGGGGGTGGGGGTGGGGGGTGGGGGGCGTATGCGCTAAAAAGAAATGAAGATGGCACAAACAAATATAAAGCTCGTTATGTTGCTAAGGGCTACAGTCAAAAGTATGGCACGGATTTCGAGGAAACATTTTCTCCAACAGCAAATATGACAAGTGTGAGGGTGTTTATGCAGAAATCAGTTCCGGAAAATTTGTTCTTACACCAAATGGATGTAAAGACAGCCTATCTTCATGCACCCATAGATTGTGAGCTCTGTGTAGAACAACCAGAAGGGTATGAAGTGACAAATAAAAAACAGAAGCTGGTGTGTAAACTTAAAAAGTCACTATACGTCCCTGAACAAGCCGGTCGTCATTGGGATCTGATGCTCCATTCTTACTTGATTGACAATGACTTTATTCAGAATGAAGCAGATCATTGTGTTTATGTCAAAGAAAACCAAAATGACAAGGTCATCATCATAATATGGGTAGATGATTTAATCATAGCTGCGAGTGATGAGGAAGTAATGAAAGAGGTGAAAATCATGCTTACAGCTAGATTTAAAATGAAGGACATGGGCAAAGTGATCAAAATCAATACCCAGAAAATATGTCAGTCAGAAGAGTGTGTTAAGATGTCACAAAGAAAATATGTGGAAAGGTAGCCCTACAGTATTGTCCAACACAAGAGATGCCGGCACATGTTATGACAAAGCCTGCATCACAGTTGAAGTTGTTGAATTTTTCAAAGTTGTTGTTTGTTGTTTGGGTCATGAGTATTTTATTTTGATGTAAATGGGCAAAGATACCAATCATATGAGAGCAAGTGGGGGCGTTGTTAACTGAGAAATATGCTCTCAATTATTTTCCGTTTTATTTCCAAGGGCCAGTCTCAGCTTCCGGTCAACAGGATCCCGCAGACCGGCCAAGGTGCACCTTCTTCGGACACGGATCCCCGTGACGTCGGCGTGAAGCTCCGGGAGCACCAGACATGCACATATGAATAAGCGAAGGAGTCAACTCCATAAGTCCTCCACTCACGGCCTCGGTGTCACTGAATCGAGCAATTTGGTTTTTAATGTTTAAAAATCGGCTTAACATTGAGGTGGAAAACACAGCGGTATCGTTAAAATACAGTAACAGGGTGATAACATCCATGTAAGAAGTGGAGGGGGATTTATTGCACTCACGGCCCCACTCGTTTATTCCTCTCATACACAGCGGCCAGATCACCTGCTGGAGCTCCAAGCGCTGTGCACAGTCGGATGCCGCCATCTAGCGGACATAAAATGTAAGGAAGCGGAGGGAGAAAGCCATCCGGTGTTCCCCGAGTAGCGGCGACGAACGAGTTTAGAGCCGTGGAGAAGGTTTGCTTCCCCCCCAACCTCTCTTTCTTACTTCTTCTTCTTCTTCTTCTTCTTCTTCTTCTTCTTCTTCTTCTTCTTCTTCTTCTTCTTCTCCTTCTTCTTCTTCTTCTTCTTCTTCTTCTTCTTCTTCTTCTTCTTCTTCTTCTTCTTCTTCTTTTGTCTTTTCCCGTCAGGTGTGGCCACAGCGAGTCAACTTTCTCCATCTAACCCTATTCTCCGTATCCTCCTCTCTCACACCAACTACCTTCATATCCTCTCTCACCACGTCCATAAATCCTCTCTTTGGTCTTCCTCGAGACCTCTTGCCTTGCAGCTCCAATTCCAGCATCCGTCTACCAATATATTCTCTATCCCTCCTCTGTACATGACCGAACCATCTCAGTCTGGCTTCTCTGACCTTCTCTCCAAAACATCGAACATGTGCTGTTCCTCTGATACTCATTCCTGATCCTATCAATCCTGGTCACTCCGTAAGAGAACCTCAACATCTTCATATCTGCAACCTCTAGTTCTGCCTGCTGTCTTTTTGTCATTGTAACAGTTTCTAGTCCATACATCATCGCTGGTCTCACCACTGTCTTGTACACCTTTGTACACCTTGGTAATGGGCAACCCCGTATCTGACCGTGTGACAAAGCCAAGCAGTGCAGACAATGTGAGACGATCAACTAGAACCAAAAAGAAGCCCAGTCACTTTAATAGTTATGTGACTAGTGCTATTGACGATGACCAAGTGTTCACTAACATTGACTACTGTTATAGACTGGCGTGTGGTGTCCCACAGACATTTAAAGAGGCAAGGAGTTCACTTAATGCTGACAAGTGGATGAAATCTATGGACGAAGAGATGGAGTCATTGAGAGAGAAGAACACTTTTACCCTAACACAGCTACCCCAAGGCAAGTGTGCAGTGGGGGTGGGGGTGGGGGGTGGGGGGCGTAAGCGCTAAAAAGAAATGAAGATGGCACAAACAAATATAAAGCTCGGTATGTTGCTAAGGGCTACAGTCAAAAGTATGGCACGGATTTCGAGGAAACATTTTCTCCAACAGCAAATATGACAAGTGTGAGGGTGTTTATGCAGAAATCAGTTCCGGAAAATTTGTTCTTACACCAAATGGATGTAAAGACAGCCTATCTTCATGCACCCATAGATTGTGAGCTCTGTGTAGAACAACCAGAAGGGTATGAAGTGACAAATAAAAAACAGAAGCTGGTGTGTAAACTTAAAAAGTCACAATACGTCCCTGAACAAGCCGGTCGTCATTGGAATCTGATGCTCCATTCTTACTTGATTGACAATGACTTTATTCAGAATGAAGCAGATCATTGTGTCTATGTCAAAGAAAACCAAAATAACAAAGTCATCATCATAATATGGGTAGATGATTTAATCATAGCTGCGAGTGATGAGGAAGTAATGAAAGAGGTGAAAATCATGCTTACAGCTAGATTTAAAATGAAGGACATGGGCAAAGTGATCAAAATCAATACCCAGAAAATATGTCAGTCAGAAGAGTGTGTTAAGATGTCACAAAGAAAATATGTGGAAAGGTAGCCCTACAGTATTTTCCAACACAAGAGATGCCGGCACATGTTATGACAAAGCCTGCATCACAGTTTAAGTTGTTGAATTTTTCAAAGTTGTTGTTTGGGTCATGAGTATTTTATTTTGATGTAAATGGGCAAAGATACCAATAATATGAGAGCAAGTGGGGGCGTTGTCAACTGAGAAATATGCTCTCAATTATTTTCCGTTTTATTTCCAAGGGCCAGTCTCAACTTCCCAGTCAACAGGACCCCGCAGACCGGCCAAGGTGCACCTTCTTCGGACACGGATCCCTGTGACGTCGGCGTGAAGCTCCGGGAGCACCAGACATGCACATATGAATAAGCGGAGGAGTCGATTCCATAAGTCCTCCACTCACGGCCTCGGTGTCACTGAATCGAGCAATCTGGTTTTTTAATGTTTAAAAATCGGCTTAACATTGAGGTCGAAAAAACAGCGGTATCGTTAAAATACAGTAACAGGGTGATAACATCCATGTAAGAAGTGGAGGGGGATTTATTGCACTCACGGCCCCACTCGTTTATTCCTCTCATACACAGCGGCCAGATCACCTGCTGGAGCTCCAAGCGCTGTGCACAGTCGGATGCCGCCATCTAGCGGACATAAAATGTAAGGAAGCGGAGGGAGAAAGCCATCCGGTGATCCCCAAGTAGCGGCGACGAACGAGTTTAGAGCCGTGGAGAAGATTTGCTTTGGGTAGATGATTTAATTATTGCAGCAGAGTGTTGCATGGTTTTCAGGGAGGAGTTGAGAAAGGGTCTGGGTGGTCAGGGAGAGCTTCCAGATGATTGGACAACAACAGCTAGTATGATCAGGGAGACAGGTAGAAGAGTACTTGGTGTGTCATCTGGAAGGAAAGTAGATAAGGAGACTTGGTGGTGGAATGAGGAAGTGCAGGAGTGTATACAGAGAAAATGGTTAGCGAAGAAGAAGTGGGATACTGAGAGGACTGAAGAGAACAGACAGGAGTTCAGGGAGATGCGGCGAAAGGTAAAGATAGAGGTAGCAAAGGCAAAACAAAGGGCTTATGATGACTTGTATGCTCGGTTGGATAGTAAGGAGGCTGAAAGTGATCTATACAAGTTGGCGAAACAGAGAGATAAAGATGGAAAGGATGTACAGCAGGTCCGGGTGATAAAGGACAGACAGGGAAATGTATTGACAGATGCTAGAAGAGTGACAGGAAGATGGAAAGAGTACTTTGAAGAGCTGATGAATGTGGAAAATGAAAGAGAGGCAAGGGTAGAAGAGGTGATTATTGTAGACCACAAAGTAGCAAAAATGAGTAAAAGTGAAGTGAGGAAGGCATTGAAGAGGATGAAGAGTGGAAAAGCAGTTGGTCCTGATGATATACCTGTGGAGGTGTGGAAGTGTCTAGGAGAGGCAGCGGTAGATTTTCTGACTAGATTATTCAACAGGATCTTAGAGAGTGAGAAGATGCCTGAAGAATGGAGACAAAGTGTGATGGTGCCTATTTTTAAGAATAAAGGGGATGTGCAGAATTGTGGCAACTACAGAGGGATAAAGTTGATGAGCCATACAATGAAGTTATGGGAAAGAGTAGTGGAAACTAGACTGAGAGCAGAAGTCAGCATTTGTGAACAGCAGTATGGCTTCATGCCTAGGAAGAGTACTACAGATGCAGTATTTGCGTTGAGAATGCTAATAGAAAAGTACAGAGAAGGCCAGAGGGAGCTGCATTGCGTTTTCGTCGACCTAGAAAAAGCATATGACAGGGTGCCAAGAGAGGAGCTCTGGTATTGTATGAGGAAGTCTGGAGTGGCAGAGAAGTATGTTAGACTGGTGCAGGACATGCATGCCAGCTGTGAGACACTGGTACGGTGTGCTGTAGGGGTAACCGAGAAGTTCAAGGTGGAGGTGGGACTCCATCAGGGATCAGCTCTGAGCCCCTTCTTGTTCGCAATGGTGATGGGTAGGCTGACAGATGAGGTTAGACAGGAATCCCCATGGACCATGATGTTTGCGGATGACATTGTGATCTGTAGTGAGAGCAGACAACAGGTAGAGGAAAATCTAGAGAGGTGGAGGTATGCTCTGGAAAGGAGTGGAATGAAAGTTAGTCACAGCAAGACAGAATATATGTGTGTGAACGAGAGGAACTCGGGTGGAGCGGTGAGGCTACAGGGAGTGGAGATCAAGGAGCTGGAGGATTTCAGGTACTTAGGGTCAACAGTCCAGAGCAACGGAGAGTGCGTAAAAGAGGTGAAGAGACGGGTCCAAGAAGGTTGGAATGGCTGGAGAAAAGTGTCAGGGGTACTATGTGATAGAAGACTATCGGCCAGAATAAAAGGAAAGGTGTACAAGACAGTGGTGAGACCAGCGATGATGTATGGACTAGAAACTGTTCCAATGACCAAAAGACAGCAGACAGAACTAGAGGTTGCAGATATGAAGATGTTGAGGTTCTCTTACGGAGTGACCAGGATTGATAGGATCAGGAATGAGTATCAGAGGAACAGCACATGTTCGATGTTTTGGAGAGAAGGTCAGAGAAGCCAGACTGAGATGGTTCGGTCATGTACAGAGGAGGGATAGAGAATATATTGGTAGACGGATGCTGGAATTGGAGCTGCAAGGCAAGAGGTCTCGAGGAAGACCAAAGAGAGGATTTATGGACGTGGTGAGAGAGGATATGAAGGTAGTTGGTGTGAGAGAGGAGGATACGGAGAATAGGGTTTGATGGAGAAAGTTGACTCGCTGTGGCCACACCTGACGGGAAAAGACAAAAGAAGAAGAAGAAGAAGAAGAAGAAGAAGAAGAAGAAGAAGAAGAAGAAGAAGAAGAAGAAGAAGGAGAAGAAGAAGAAGAAGAAGAAGAAGAAGAAGAAGAAGAAGAAGAAGAAGAAGAAGAAGAAGAAGAAGGGGAAGAAGAAGAAGAAGAAGAAGAAGAAGAAGAAGAAGAAGAAGAAGAAGAAGAAGAAGAAGAAGAAGAAGAAGAAGAAGAAGTAAGTAAGAGAGGTTGGGGGGGAAGCAAACCTTCTCCACGGCTCTAAACTCGTTCGTCGCCGCTACTCGGGGAACACCGGATGGCTTTCTCCCTCCGCTTCCTTACATTTTATGTCCGCTAGATGGCGGCATCCGACTGTGCACAGCGCTTGGAGCTCCAGCAGGTGATCTGGCCGCTGTGTATGAGAGGAATAAACGAGTGGGGCCGTGAGTGCAATAAATCCCCCTCCACTTCTTACATGGATGTTATCACCCTGTTACTGTATTTTAACGATACCGCTGTGTTTTCCACCTCAATGTTAAGCCGATTTTTAAACATTAAAAACCAAATTGCTCGATTCAGTGACACCGAGGCCCTGAGTGGAGGACTTATGGAGTTGACTCCTCCGCTTATTCATAAGTGCATGTCTGGTGCTCCCGGAGCTTCACGCCGACGTCACGGGGATCCGTGTCCGAAGAAGGTGCACCTTGGCCGGTCTGCGGGGTCCTGTTGACCGGAAGCTGAGACTGGCCCTTCGAAATAACACGGAAAATAATTGAGAGCATATTTCTCAGTTGACAACGCCCCCACTTGCTCTCATATTATTGGTATCTTTGCCCATTTACATCAAAATAAAATACTCATGACCCAAACAACAACTTTGAAAAATTCAACAACTTAAACTGCGATGCAGGCTTTGTCATAACATCTGCCGGCATCTCTTGTGTTGGACAATACTGTAGGGCTACCTTTCCACATATTTTCTTTGTGACATCTTAACACACTCTTCTGACTGACATATTTTCTGGGTATTGATTTTGATCACTTTGCCCAAGTCCTTCATTTTAAATCTAGCTGTCAGCATGATTTTCACCTCTTTCATTACTTCCTCATCACTCGCAGCTATGATTAAATCATCTACCCATATTATGATGATGACTTTGTCATTTTGGTTTTCTTTGACATAGACACAATGATCTGCTTCATTCTGAATAAAGTCGTTGTCAATCAAGTAAGAATGGAGCATCAGATTCCAATGACGACCTGCCAAATTTTCCTGAACTGATTTCTGCATGAACACCCTCACACTTGTCATATTTGCTGTTGGAGAAAATGTTTCCTCAAAATCCGTGCCATACTTTTGACTGTAGCCCTTAGCAAAATAACGAGCTTTATATTTGTTTGTGCCAACTTCATTTCTTTTTAGCGCATACACCCACCCCCCCACCCCCACTGCACACTTGCCTTGGGGTAGCTGTGTTAGGGTCAAAGTGTTGTTCTCTCTCAATGACTCCATCTCGTCGTCCATAGATTTCATCCACTTGTCAGCATTGAGGGAACTCCTTGCCTCTTTAAATGTCTGTGGGACACCACACGCCAGTCTATAACAGTAGTCAATGTTAGTGAACACTTGGTCATCGTCAATAGCACTAGTCACATAACCATTAAAGTAACTGGGCTTCTTTTTGGTTCTAGTTGATCGTCTCACATTGTCTGCACTGCTTGGCTTTGTCACACGGTCAGATACGGGGCTGCCCATTTCCAAGGTGTACAAAGGTGTACAAGACAGTGGTGAGACCAGCGATGATGTATGGACTAGAAACTGTAGAAGAAGAAGAAGAAGAAGAAGAAGAAGAAGAAGAAGAAGAAGAAGAAGTTAGAAAGAGAGGGTGGGGGGGAAGCAAACCTTCTCCACGGCTCTAAACTCGTTCGTCGCCGCTACTCGGGGAACACCGGATGGCTTTCTCCCTCCGCTTCGTTACATTTTATGGCCGCTAGATGAAGATCATCATCATCATCATCATCATCATCATCCTGATCTGAGCTCATCTCTGTCTGGGTTTGTTGCTCTGGAGATGGGTTTGTCACAAATTTTAGCAGTCTGTGTTTTTAGTACTCTTTCACTATTTGGATAATATACAAAATAAGCTGGACTATTTTTGGCATATCCAATGAAAACTCCCTTCTCACCTCTTGAGTCAAGTTTCTTTTTGTTGTGCTTGTATGCATAGCACACAGCACCAAACATTTGCATTTGTGACACATTTCGTTTCTTTCCCATCAACATAAAGTAAGCCGTCTGCTTTGTCCGATTATTAAAGCATCAGTTCCTGACTGCTGCTGTCTGCACTGCATGGGTCCACAATGTTTTGGGTAGGTTGCTTCCTAGTAACATGCACCATGCCATGTCGAATAAAGTCCTCCAGTTTCTCTCTGCTTTCCCGTTTTGGTGTGGTGAGTATGGCGCTGACGTTTCATGTCTAACACCCCGTTTAGTCATTAGTCCTTGGTACTCTTTTGACATAAACTCAGTACAATTGTCAGATCTCATACACTTAATCTTCCCATAAGGGGCAGTGTCTGCTGAGAATCTCTCTGTGGCACTCACTGTACCACTCTTTTGTTTGAGAAAGTACACAAAAATTGTGTTGGAATAATCATCAGTAAACGACAATGCAAATCTGTGTCCATCTATAGATATGGGATCTACTGGCCCTGCCAGATCTGTATGCACTAAATCAAACACCTCTGTTGCTCTTGCATCAGGCTCTCTGTTTCTGATCTGCACAAACTTCCCTTGAATACACACTTCACATGGTGATACAGGTTTTTCAGTTTTCCCTTTGATTACCATACCATCAACCACTTTTGTCAACTTTTGTACATCGCTCTAATTACAATGGCTGAAAATTTCATGCCATGTTTGTAAATCAAAACACCCATTGCATTTGTCATTACTTTCATCTGCTGTAGATAGGTAGTAAAGTGTGTTCTGCACATTAATAGGAAATACAGTACCGTCACTCATTTTGACTATGTCTTTTCCTTCATTGAAGATTACCGTTGCTCCGCTTGCTGTGGCGGCCATCACAGAAAAAATGTCCTGTGGACAGGAAGGGATGAACAGTGCGTTTCTCAGTGGTGCTGTGTGGTGACGTCCTCTGCTGTCTATGAGGATCACCTCTGCCTCTCCCCGCTGCTTCGCCACGCCTTGACACTTGGTTGCGTCTGCCAGCTCAACATGGTGTGTGTCAGCTCTGAACGTCACTGAAAAACACGGAAGTCAGCAAATTTGAGCTTTTCTTCACTTTGAGTCACATGAACTGCAAATGGTTTGAACGATTCTGGAAGTCCCTTTAGCACCATAGCTATGAGAAGATCATCACTCATGACTTCCTCTGCATTTCTTAGCACCGTGATTATAGTCTCTGCCCTAATCACAAAGTCTGTTACGCTTTCATTGCTTCCTTTCTGCAGTTTTGTCAGGTCAGTATACAGGTTTATAATGCCAGGCTTCCCTTTACCTGCGTAATACTCTCGTAGCATCTTCAGTGCCTTTCTCCCATCATCTGCAGCTTCGCGCATGACCAGGCCTAGACTTTTGTCATCTAAAAACTGGATCGGTTTCGGCATTGGCCATTTCATTCTGCTCCTTGTCCTTCGCCTCCTCGTCATCGTCATCAAATTCTGGAGTTTCACTCAGAATTGTGTCTTTGAGCCCCTGCAGCCGCATGTAGGCCAAGCATTTAGTCTCCCAGAGTTCATACTGCTTCTCATCTTCCACACCGAGACAGTCTCTGGTGGCGATCGGTAAATGTAACGGCAGGAGACCAAACTGATTGTTATGTTTGTACGGTAATGCCAATATCAATGTCTCATAACCCGACTATACAACCTCATCCAATTAACCAAAGTGAGACCTTGTCTATAATATGGGTATATTCCCAAGGATTGAGTCAGAGATTTGGAATTTTTCAGAATATAACAAATACCTCAGTCCTTCCTTTTCTGCCTTACGATCCATCCAAATGGCGATTACCAGCTGATTATTCTATGGTAACCAATAAAACTGTCATTGAGGGATTCACTCTAATGACAATACAAAAGACACCACCATTTTGTATGAAACGACAGTGTGGTAAGAAAGAGCATTATCTAGGCCAACTACAGTGTGACACTGTGCTAGATAAGGAAACGGATAGACCGGTTAGGAAAACCTATGACTACTATAATAATAGTATATGTGAGGTTGGAAAGTGGGGAATGGGCGTGTGTGCCATGAATCTGACAGCCCTCAAGCCATTATTGGGCATTGAAACAAACCTCACCAAATCTGGTATACCACCATGGAGGATTTTTGCATTCCCACACAAATACGGTTATCCATACATGCCCAAAAACACATGTATGGATTTGTGGCAAACGAGCATTTCTGTATCTGCCTGAACATTGGTGTGGCACATGCTATTTGGCCCGATTAGGAAGTGCTATGACTTTTATACCAGAGCATAACATGACTCATAGCGTACAACTCATTAGGCCTATGGGACATGAACGTAGTCGAAGAGCCTTGATAAGTGACTCTAGAGGAATACTTATGACAATGTTCCCTAACTATGGTGTAGCCTACTCGGGACATCGAATGAATGAGGTCTGGGCGACATTACAGAACCTAACGTCAAGGGTTCTAGAATTGAATGGACTGATACAAAACAATCCAGAGACTATGGCTATGAAAGAAATGCTTTTACAAAATCGTATGGCTTTAGATATTGTCTTAGCCAAGGAAGGTGGTGTATGTGCGATAATAGGACAACAATGTTGCACATATATCCCAGACATGCGAGACAATTTCACAGCAATTCATGACAAATTGACGACATTAAAGAACCAACTAGAGGGTAAAGAGGACAGTGATACTTTAATGTCGTTTTTACAGTTTGACCCTCTTGGATGGATCATCAACGGAACTTGGTGGCAAATACTTTTAAAGTGCCTTACACCTGTGATTGTGATTCTTATTTTGTTTTGTTTATTTACTATGTGCGTTATTCCTTGTTTGAGAAGCATGATTGCTAAAATGGCTTCCGCAGCCTTTGTCCAGATGGCAATAGTAGCAGTGCAGACCCAACCAAGGACTCACTACACTGGACAGATATATGAGCAACTGCCTATAAGTGATTCAGAAAAAGAAAATGATAATGATTCGACTGTGGAGGACGACGACCATGATGTTGTATGAAGTGTTATCTGTAAACTATGTACCAACATGGCATGATGATGCTGAAGAGTTTAACATTGTTCGGAGTCTCATAAACAGGAGAGAATTGTTAGAGTTTACTCTCTATTTCTATAACTATGTTATTTCGACTACTCACATGAAGTTAGCCAGACATGCTAGAGCACAAAAGACCTTTGTCCTCTAACAAGAGTTGGGCCCTCCAAGATATTCCAATGGTCGTAAACATCTTTAGATAAGAACCTACCCCCCATAAACGTAAATCTAAACGAGGATAAACGCTTCTGGAGAGAAACCTGACCACCCCTGTATATCATCCTGGTCAACTATTACTATATACTATTGAATAAATGTTGTTATGTAAATAAACACTTTCACACAATAAAAAGCCGAGCAAGGAGGAACTCGGGGGGATTCTCTGGATCTTGGCTCCAAAGAGTCTCCCCCTCTGCAGAGCACAAAAGAATAGTCGCTTGTCTGTGTTATTTCTTATGATAACCTCAGTCTCCTCTTTACAGGTTTTAACTTAGACCAGCATGAATTACAATTACTCTCCAACAGCCGCGAGTGGAGCATCTACCTGCATGGCCAGAAGCTTCCTGTTCAGCAGGGCAGGTCGAATGGTGTTAAAAGCACTGGAGAAGTCAAAGAACATGACTCTCACAGTGCTTCCTGCCTCCTCCAGGTGTGTGTAGATTCTGTGCAGCAGGAAGATGATGGCGTCTTCCACTCCTATCCGTGGGTGGTATGCGAACCGCAGGGGGTCCAGCGAAGGTCCGACGACTGTGCCAAGGTGCCTCAGGACGAGCCTCTCCAGCGACTTCATGACGTATGATGTCAGGGCCACCGGTCTGTAGTCGTTGTGTCTGCTGGGATGCTTCACCTCGGGCGCTGGAACCAGGCATGAGGTTTTCCACCGGTCGGGGACAACCATCTGGGTCAGGCTCAGGTTGAAGAGATGTGAGAAGATCCCACACAGCTGAGAGGCACATCCTTTCAGCACTCTGGGGCTAAGGCCGTCAGGGCCAGCAGCTTTCCTGGGAGGAAGGCGGCTGAACTCTCTTCTCACCTCCTCAGCGGTGAAGGCGACAGGAGGGGGTGGAGAGAGTCCCAGTGGGGGGCAGAGAGAGTCCCAGTGGGGGGCAGGACGGCTGAGGTGTAAACGAGACATCGCCCAGGGAAGCAGAAGAGGTGCGTGGGGGAGGGGGAAAGCTCCTTAAAGTGAGGGGTGAGGGCACAGGGGAAGGAAAGTCCTGAGAGGAACTGGGGGGAGGGTGGGCGGAGGCACCTTCATCAAATCTGTTAAAAAACAGGTTTAGTTTGTTTGCCTCCTGCAAGTCTCCTTCCATCATCTGGCTTGCTTGTTTTCCATGGCCAGTGATGAGTTTGCAGTATCGTCGCTCTTCTCAGCGGCTCCAAACTGTCTTCAGCCGTCTTTGGGGGTTTCCTGGGCCCATAACCTGTTATCAGAGGTTATCTGTGCAGTAGATCTGCGTGCTACCCCTCAATACCGACTGGGTCTTTTACGGAGGAATAATATGTGTGACACGCCTCTTGCTTTGCAGAACTGGAAGAAGTTGAGTTTATTTTCAAGCAAATAAAAACACTACGGACAGACCGGAAGCTGGGACTGGCCATTCAAAATAAAAGGGAAATAACTGAGAGCATATTTCTCAGATAACAACTGCACTTTCTGTCCAGAATTGAGATTCCCTGGAGTGACAGTCGGGGTAACTGTGGTTGTACGGTTCGGTGCGTCATTATATTTTTGGTCAGGAATACAAATTGTCGAGGCAGTGCGTTTCGTAACTTTACCAACTCTAATATGGGAGGCTTAAATCTGTGTGTAGTACAGAACTGTTCATAGTCTAGAGGACTGCCATTGTCATCCATCAAGTCAATTATTGACCATATACCTTTCTCAAAGCATTCCTTGTAAAACAGAGGTTTGTTGCCACGCAGTACATATCTATTGTTCCAAATTATTGTACTGTGTGGTGAGAAATTGTGTACATATATCATTTTCCAGTATAATAGTATTTGTTTATGGAACTCTGAAAATTGGACAGGAATCTTGTTGATATCCAAGTCAGAGATAAGTAGAAGACTTAGGCCACCGACTATGTTGAATAAGTAGTTTGGAGTACAATACCAGAAAGAATAATGATGTTTGATCCAGGATTTCAACCAGTTCACCTTCAATGTCCCATTCAGGCAGTCCAACTCTATCACTTTCAGCCCTCCTTCACTTGTTTCTTTCACCGTATGTGATTTTTTTAGATGGTGTGGTCTGTTCCTCCAGATAAAGTTGAAATTTATTTGGTTAATAGATTTTATGAGTTGATTTGGAGCAGCATTGGAATACACTGGGTATATACATCTGGATAAACATTCCATTTTACTCAAATATATCCGGCCTAATATTGATAAATCTCTTTGGAGCCATATATTCAATTTAGCTTTACTTTGATTCAGTTTAGATTCAATGTTCCTGGACTGATTTAACTTTTGGTCCTTAGATAGGAAAATGCTCAAGTATTTTATTTCTGATTTGATAGGAACATTGCTGTTTTCCTTTAGTGGCAGCTCAAGAAGTTTGCATTTCTTTAAGTTTAATGACAATCCTGAAGCCTTGGAGAATGTTTTAATTTTTTCAACGCTTATTGGGACTTGATGTTCATTTTTCAAAACTAAGGTTGTGTCATCTGCCAGCAGGCTAATAACAATTTCTGTCCCCGACATTATTTCTGTCCCACACATACACACACACACACACACACACACACACACACACACACACACTCACACACACTTTAATTCCACTCTTTTATATACGCATGTCTGGAGTTCCGGGAGCTCGTTCTCAACGTTCTGGGGATAATCATAGCTGTGCTGATAGCATTCGCCGAAACGCGCCCCCCCCCCACACCACCAGCACCACCACCACCCCACACACATTAGCTCCTCCATTCATTCACATGTACACGCCGGCTGCTCCGGGAGCTCCACGCCGACGTTTCGGTGATCGATGTCCGCAGAAGGTGCACCATTGCCGGTCTGCGGTGTCCTGTAGACCCCCCCCCCCCCCCCCCCCTCCATACACACATGCAATACGCCTTGAAACGCATCGCTCGCACCGACGCGGGGAATCCTTTACCCTACTTCCACAACAACGGCGAGAATCGCGTTGCGTCGGAAGGGGGGGGGGGGCATTAAGGGGGGGAGAGAGAGAGGCATGGAGATTTTCTCAGCCTCTCATTCTTTTTTTTTTTTTTTTAATTGAACATAAATAGTACACACAACTATACAAATGTACAAATAAACATGGCAAGGTAGCACTGAATGTCAATGAAACAACCAGGCATGAGGAAGCAAAGGACATAAGGACATTCGTTCTGTATGGAATCAGAAGTTAATAGTGTTAACGGTTGTGAGAAATTTACAATGCTAGACAAAAAAAGAAATTAAAATGAAATAATTAAATCAATAGATTGACTAATAAAAAATTAAAACGAAAAAAAGATTGCAAGGGGAGTACAACATGTAATTAAGTTGGCGACTCACAAGGAATCTCAGATATCAAACTGTATATTTTTTGTTGATTATATATAGATATATACAAAACAAACATATATTGTTTGTTGTTGTTTATTTTTGGGATATATTGAGGAATATTTGTTGGAAAGGAGTCACAATCGCTTTTTGACAATGTCGAAGTGTATAGGTAGCGATAGAATTTAAAGATTTCAGTGGAAATTATAGCCTCATCTGTAATTTCCTTGTTGTTAAGACGGGCTTCCGCTTTGCTCCGCTCCTCCGCTCCTCCGCGCCTCCGCTGCGGAACCAGGTACTACCGATCCGCCGGACTCAGGTGAATTGCGGACAGGGCTTTTGCTGTCCTCCGCTTCTCCGCTTTTGGCCCTGGAACTCCCGAACCGCTGGACATAGGCGAATCACGGTCCGGGCTTCTGCTCTCCTCCGCTCCTCACCTCATCCGCTCCAGGCCCTGGTACTCCCTGTCCGCGGGACCCCCCCCCCCCCACCACCACCACCACCACCACCACCAAAACAAACTCTCACACACAGATAAACACACGCACACACACACACACACACCCAGACACACACACACCAACACACACACAAACACACACACACACACACACACACACCTGAACTCATCATAGCTGTGCTAATAGCATTGGCCAAAACGTATCCACAACAAAAGAAACATTAGCTCATCCACTCATTCACATATGTGTGTGCCTAGAGGTGCGGGAGCTCCAGTCATACGTCCGGGTGATCTATGTCCGGAGAAGGCTCACATTGGCCGGTCTAAGGGGTTCTTCTGCCCCCAAGCTTCCCCGCCTCTGAGAGGAGAAACATTACCTCCGCTCCTCCGCTTCTCAGCTCATCCGCTCGAGGCCCCGGTACTCCCTGTCCGCGACCCCCCCCCCCACCTAAACAAATTCACACTCACACACACGCACACACACACACACACAGACACACACACACACACACACACACACACAAACACACCTTAACTCATCATAGCTGTGCTAATAGCATTGGCCAAAACGTATCCACAACAAAACAAACATTAGCTCATGAGAGGAGAAACATTACCTCCGCTCCTCCGCTTCTCAGCTCATCCGCTCGAGGCCCCGGTACTCCCTGTCCGCGACCCCCCCCCACCTAAACAAATTCACACTCACACACACGCACACACACACACACACACAGACACACACACACACACACACACACACACAAACACACCTTAACTCATCATAGCTGTGCTAATAGCATTAGCCGAAACGCATCCACAACCAAACTGTTGCGTTTAAGTTCGCAGCTTCTTCGTTTTCCATGTTTCGGAAGGAATTCACAAGTTTGCCTTGTTTGAATCGTCTTTTATTTTCTTCTTCACAGCTCCGGGAATCAACATCGGTTAGCCATGGGACATGTACAGTACAGAGTGAGGGAAAAATTCCCGCCAGCACCGCTATACCAAAAAAAAAAACACTGACGTAGAAGTTAACGTCAAGTTAGCTGAACAGTCGCGAAAAACTAAAACAAGTCCCAAACCTTGTCATAAAGTGCCATGCATTT
This sequence comes from Fistularia commersonii, assembly GCF_037954325.1. Classification (NCBI taxonomy): domain Eukaryota; kingdom Metazoa; phylum Chordata; class Actinopteri; order Syngnathiformes; family Fistulariidae; genus Fistularia; species Fistularia commersonii. The sequence goes on from NW_028234014.1 coordinate 564,101, forward strand.
CCTGAGAGTAGATACAAATACAACATATGTATACTAGAATGTAAACTCAAATAAAACTAATGAGATCACCTATCTCAACACCCCCTCTTGATCTCAACATCCAAAAAAAAACTTTGGACATTTTAATTTCCAAAGAACCACTTTTTGCATTTTTCTATTTTTACCTTTGTCATGAGTTTTGTCGAGATGTCTGCCAACATGTCCTCTGATGGACAATAGATAAGATTTATTTAACCCTCACTGAGTGCTTCACGAATGAAATGATATTTTACATCAATGTGTTTTGACCTTTGTCTGTTTACAGGATTCTTACTCAGTGCGATGGCCCCCTGATTGTCTCCGTAGATTGTTGTGCAACTGTACATTTTGTTGTCCATACCGTTTAACAGTTGAGACAGGTACATGTTTTCTTGTGCGGTGGTGGCTCGGCCGATGTATTCAGCCTCACATGTTGACAGGGCCACTGTGGGCTGTTTCCTTGACTTCCATGCAATGGCTGGGCCTTGTTTTGTTAAACTGAAACAGTAGCCTGTAGTGCTACGTCTGTCTTCTACAGATGATGCCCAGTCTGAATCACTGTAAGCTATCAGGTTCAAATCCTCCTTATTTGTCTTGAAACTTAGTTCATAATCAGCTGTCCCCTTCAAATACCTCAGAACATGTTTTGCAGCTACTAAGTGTTCTACTTTTGGCATTGCCAGATTCTGTGATAGTTTGCTCACTATCCAGCTGATATCAGGTCTGGTGCAAGTCATGGCATAAATAAGACTGCCTACAATCTCACGATATTCTTTGGGGTCGACAGGTTCACTTTGCTCATTTTCATCAGCTACAGGGATGCCCTCTAATTTTTGCTCACTTGGAGTAGATCTTGCTTTACATTCTGACATTCCAAATCTCTCTAGCATTTTTAGGATGTACTTTGTCTGGTTCATTTTGATTTCATCCCCCTTTTGTTCAAATTGTATGCCCAAAAAATATGATAGTTTCCCCAGGTCTTTCATGTTGAACTTGAATTTCATGTTCTGTTTAAATGTGCTGAGTGCATCATTGCTGCTTGTGGCAATAATTAAATCATCTACCCAAATTATTACAATGATTGTGTCACCATTTTCCGTCTGTTTTCTGTACACACAGTGGTCAGAGAGATTTCTCACAAAGTTGTCCTGTTCTAAATGGTCATTAAGGAGTTCATACCAGTTTCTTCCTGATTGTTTCAGGCCATAAAGAGATTTCTTTAATCTATACACTAGTTTCTCTCCTGTTTCTGACATCATTTCAAACCCTTCTGGTTGTTCCAAGAAAATCTCCTCATGTATAGGAGCATGTAAATATGCCGTCTTAACATCCATTTGATGGACAATGAGGTTATTTTGTACAGCTATCTGCATTAGTGCCCGCACTGATGTAATGTTAGCTGTCGGTGGAAAAGTTTCATAGTAGTCTATGCCTTCTGTTTGATTGTAACCCTTAGCTACATATCTCGCCTTAAATATTTGTCCTCCTTCAGCATTTTCTTTAAGGGCAAATACCCATTTTCCTCCAATTACTTTTCTCCCTTCAGGTAAAGTTGTCAGTTCAAATGTGTCATTCTGTTTAAGCGAGTCAATCTCTTCCCTCATGGCACAATTCCACCCGGGTGCCAGTGGTGACTTCAGTGCTTCACTATAATTCTGTGGGACTCCGCACACAGTCCTGTAACAGTAATCAATAGTTGTATGATTTTTATCATTGTTAATATAGTCTGTCTGATCATCCTCTAAATACCTTGGAACGACCCTTTTTCGTCTAGGATAGCGACTGGTTTGATTATATCTGGGTTTTATGTCTGACCTCGTCTCTTTTTCATTTTGGACATTTTCTGCTGTTTCTTCGTCATGTGACACATCTGCGTTAGTACTCTCATCCTCATTTTGTATATGGTTGTCTGTTTTATTTTCACTTTGTGACACATCTATACTGGTTTCATCTGTAGATTCTGTGTCTTCATATCCCTGGATTTCTGTCTCATAATCATCAGTTTGTGTTTGTTGTTCAATTCTTCCCTTTTTGATCAATTTCACCAGTCTCTGTTTTGACACTTTTTCTGTAAGTGGATTATAGACCAGGTATGAAGGGCTTTTCTTACTGTATCCCACAAATATTCCTCTTTCACATCTGGGATCCAATTTCTTAGTGTCATGTTTGTATGCATAACACTCAGTTCCGAATATCCACATTTTTGAAAGATTTGGCTTTCTCCCTGTTAACATGAAGTATGGGGTATTTTTGTGTCTGTCATTGTAACATCTATTTCGAATATGGGCAGCGGTCTGGACAGCATAAGGCCACAAAACCTTTGGTAATCCTTTTGCTATTAGCATACACCTTGCCATTTCAAAAAGGGTCCTCCATTGTCTTTCTGCTGTCCCATTTGGATGGGGAGAGTATGGGGATGATGTTTCATGTCTTATGCCTTTCTCCCTTAGAAGAGATTGAAAAGCATTTCCTGTGTATTCAGTCCCGTTGTCTGACCTGATACATTTGACACGACCATACGCTGCGCTGTCAGCAAGGAACTTCTCTGTTGCTAATGTAGCTTCACTCTTGTATTTGAGAAAATATACAAATACTGCCCCTGAATAATCATCTGTGAATGAAATGACATACTTATGCCCTTCTTGACCAGCTGGTTCAATCGGGCCTGATAAGTCAGTGTGTACCATTTTTAGGGGTGCATCAGCTTTTGCATCAGCTTGCCTGTTTCTGCTATTTGTGAATTTTCCCTCCGTGCATACGTTACAGTCTACGTTACAGTCTACCTTGGTCTGACCTGTAATCTTCATACCCTCGACTAAGTTTGGTCATTTTAATACATCTTTTACATTGCAGTGTCCCATAATCTCATGCCATGTTTTGACATCACAAGTTAAGTTTACTCTATCTCTGGACATCATGTCATTTACTGTATCATCATAAAGTTGTTGATAATTTACCGTTCTTATGTAGTAGAGTCTGTCACATTCCTCAATGCTGAAAATTTTTCCTTCTTTGGTTATGAGTCTGTTCTCTCCTTCTTTGAATATCACGCTGGCTCCATCAGCTGTGGCTGCCTTCACCGATATGAAGTCCTGAGGATATGATGGGATGAATAAGGCTCCCCTTAAGGTTACCAGGACAGGTTTTCCTTCAATGTCCTGGAGTAACACTTCTGCATCACCTCTTTTTAGTGCCACTTTGTTTCTTCTGGTCCCGTCTGCTAGCTCCATGTAATGTTTGTTTGGGTTGAAAAACTCATCAAATCTTATGAATTTGTCTTCTTGTGTTATGATGTGTGATGTAGCGCCACAGTCTACCATCAGTCCATTTTTTCTGATATTTTCCGGAGGGACTTTTTGACTGACCTTGAATACAAAAGTTTGCTCATCTTCCTTATCTTTGTCTTGGATGTCTGTGTTTTGTTTGACCGAGTCTTCTTTGGGCTTGGATTTTCTTCTGCATGTCTCATCGGTGTGGGTTGTGCTTCTGTGATAGCTGCACCATTTTGGCCCTGATTTTTGGTGACAAGCTTTTGCCATATGGCCACGGTTTCCACATCCATAGCAGATCACCGTTGACATGTCCACTTTCATTACATTGTCTGATTTGGTTTTGCTGTCAAACTTTTCAGTCTCTTCATAACTTCTTAGTTTACTCTTGAACTGAATAAACGTCATTTCTTCACTGCTCTGAGTTACGTGAATGACGAAGGGCTTGTACGGTTCTGGAAGCCCTTTCATAACCATAGCGATCATCAGCTCATCACTTATCACCTGTTTTGTGTTTCTCAGAGCGGTGACTGCCTTTTCTGCTCTGATAATGTAATCTGTTATTGTTTCGTCGGGTTCCTTCTTGAGTGAGCATAGTTCGCTGTACAGGGAAATAATTCTGGGCTTACCCTGGCTGGCGTAATGATCCCGTAATATTTTCAAAGCTTTTCGACCGTCATCTGCGGCTTCCCTCATTACCAATGATAGACTTTTATCATCGAGGAACTGGATAAGCTCAGCGTAGCATTCTGCATTTTTATCTGGGTCGGGCTCAACAGTTGAAAGTATTGTCTCTTTCAAACCTTCGAGTCGCATGTGTCCCAGAAACTTTACTTCCCAAAGCTCGTAGTTGTTTTCGTCTCCATCGAAAACCAAACGTTGCCATCTTCCTCCTTTTGTTCGTTGCCTGGGCCCATAACCTGTTGCGTTTAAGTTTGCAGCTTCTTCGTTTTCCATGTTTCGGAAGGAATTCACAAGTTTGCCTTGTTTGAATCGTCTTTTATTTTCTTCTTCACAGCTCCGGGAATCAACATCGGTTAGCCATGGGACATGTACAGTACAGAGTGAGGGAAAAATTCCCGCCAGCACCGCTATACCAAAAAAAGAACACTGACGTAGAAGTTAACGTCAAGTTAGCTGAACAGTCGCGAAAAACTAAAACAAGTCCCAAACCTTGTCATAAAGTGCCATACATTTCCTGAGAGTAGATACAAATAAAACATATGTATACTAGAATGTAAACTCAAATAAAACTAATGAGATCACCTATCTCAACAGTCCTTAAGTCCTTTGCTTCCTCATGCCTGGTTGTTTCATTGACATTCAGTTCTACCTTGCCATGTTTATTTGTACATTTGTATATTTGTGTGTACTATTTATGTTCAATTAAAAAAAAAAAAAAAAAGAATGAGAGGCTGAGAAAATCTCCATGTCTCTCTCTCTCCCCCCCTTAATGCCCCCCCCCCCCCCTCTTCCTCACGGCGGCCGACGCAATGTGATTCTCGCCGTTGTTGTGGAAGTAGGGTAAAGGATTCCCCGCGTCGGTGCGAGCGATGCGTTTCAAGGCGTATTGCATGTGTGTATGGAGGGGGGGGGTCTACAGGATACCGCAGGCCGGCAATGGTGCACCTTCTGCGGACATCGATCACCGAAACGTCGGCGTGGAGCTCCCGGAGCAGCCGGCGTGTACATGTGAATGAATGGAAGAGCTAATGTGTGTGTGGTGGTGGGGGGGGGGGGGGGGCGTTTCGGCTTGACGGGAAAGAAACCAAATGTGTCACAAATGCAAAAGTTTGGTGCTGTGTGCTATGCATACAAGCACAACAAAAAGAAACTTGACTCAAGAGGTGAGAAGGGAGTTTTCATTGGATATGACAAAAATAGTCCAGCTTATTTTGTATATTATCCAAATAGTGAAAGAGTACTAAAACAGACTGCTAAAATTTGTGTCGAACCCATCTCCAGAGCAACAAACCCAGACAGAGATGAGCTCAGACCAGGATGATGATGATGATGATGATGATGATGATGATGATGATGATGATGATGATGATGATGATGATGATGATGATGATGATGATGATCACTTAGACATTTAAAGAGGCAAGGAGTTCCCTCAATGCTGACAAGTGGATGAAATCTATGGACGAAGAGATGGAGTCATTGAGAGAGAAGAACACTTTTACCCTAACACAGCTACCCCAAGGCAAGTGTGCAGTGGGGGTGGGGGTGGGGGGTGGGGGGCGTATGCGCTAAAAAGAAATGAAGATGGCACAAACAAATATAAAGCTCGTTATGTTGCTAAGGGCTACAGTCAAAAGTATGGCACGGATTTCGAGGAAACATTTTCTCCAACAGCAAATATGACAAGTGTGAGGGTGTTTATGCAGAAATCAGTTCCGGAAAATTTGTTCTTACACCAAATGGATGTAAAGACAGCCTATCTTCATGCACCCATAGATTGTGAGCTCTGTGTAGAACAACCAGAAGGGTATGAAGTGACAAATAAAAAACAGAAGCTGGTGTGTAAACTTAAAAAGTCACTATACGTCCCTGAACAAGCCGGTCGTCATTGGGATCTGATGCTCCATTCTTACTTGATTGACAATGACTTTATTCAGAATGAAGCAGATCATTGTGTTTATGTCAAAGAAAACCAAAATGACAAGGTCATCATCATAATATGGGTAGATGATTTAATCATAGCTGCGAGTGATGAGGAAGTAATGAAAGAGGTGAAAATCATGCTTACAGCTAGATTTAAAATGAAGGACATGGGCAAAGTGATCAAAATCAATACCCAGAAAATATGTCAGTCAGAAGAGTGTGTTAAGATGTCACAAAGAAAATATGTGGAAAGGTAGCCCTACAGTATTGTCCAACACAAGAGATGCCGGCACATGTTATGACAAAGCCTGCATCACAGTTGAAGTTGTTGAATTTTTCAAAGTTGTTGTTTGTTGTTTGGGTCATGAGTATTTTATTTTGATGTAAATGGGCAAAGATACCAATCATATGAGAGCAAGTGGGGGCGTTGTTAACTGAGAAATATGCTCTCAATTATTTTCCGTTTTATTTCCAAGGGCCAGTCTCAGCTTCCGGTCAACAGGATCCCGCAGACCGGCCAAGGTGCACCTTCTTCGGACACGGATCCCCGTGACGTCGGCGTGAAGCTCCGGGAGCACCAGACATGCACATATGAATAAGCGAAGGAGTCAACTCCATAAGTCCTCCACTCACGGCCTCGGTGTCACTGAATCGAGCAATTTGGTTTTTAATGTTTAAAAATCGGCTTAACATTGAGGTGGAAAACACAGCGGTATCGTTAAAATACAGTAACAGGGTGATAACATCCATGTAAGAAGTGGAGGGGGATTTATTGCACTCACGGCCCCACTCGTTTATTCCTCTCATACACAGCGGCCAGATCACCTGCTGGAGCTCCAAGCGCTGTGCACAGTCGGATGCCGCCATCTAGCGGACATAAAATGTAAGGAAGCGGAGGGAGAAAGCCATCCGGTGTTCCCCGAGTAGCGGCGACGAACGAGTTTAGAGCCGTGGAGAAGGTTTGCTTCCCCCCCAACCTCTCTTTCTTACTTCTTCTTCTTCTTCTTCTTCTTCTTCTTCTTCTTCTTCTTCTTCTTCTTCTTCTTCTTCTTCTTCTTCTTCTTCTTCTTCTTCTTCTTTTGTCTTTTCCCGTCAGGTGTGGCCACAGCGAGTCAACTTTCTCCATCTAACCCTATTCTCCGTATCCTCCTCTCTCACACCAACTACCTTCATATCCTCTCTCACCACGTCCATAAATCCTCTCTTTGGTCTTCCTCGAGACCTCTTGCCTTGCAGCTCCAATTCCAGCATCCGTCTACCAATATATTCTCTATCCCTCCTCTGTACATGACCGAACCATCTCAGTCTGGCTTCTCTGACCTTCTCTCCAAAACATCGAACATGTGCTGTTCCTCTGATACTCATTCCTGATCCTATCAATCCTGGTCACTCCGTAAGAGAACCTCAACATCTTCATATCTGCAACCTCTAGTTCTGCCTGCTGTCTTTTTGTCATTGTAACAGTTTCTAGTCCATACATCATCGCTGGTCTCACCACTGTCTTGTACACCTTTGTACACCTTGGTAATGGGCAACCCCGTATCTGACCGTGTGACAAAGCCAAGCAGTGCAGACAATGTGAGACGATCAACTAGAACCAAAAAGAAGCCCAGTCACTTTAATAGTTATGTGACTAGTGCTATTGACGATGACCAAGTGTTCACTAACATTGACTACTGTTATAGACTGGCGTGTGGTGTCCCACAGACATTTAAAGAGGCAAGGAGTTCACTTAATGCTGACAAGTGGATGAAATCTATGGACGAAGAGATGGAGTCATTGAGAGAGAAGAACACTTTTACCCTAACACAGCTACCCCAAGGCAAGTGTGCAGTGGGGGTGGGGGTGGGGGGTGGGGGGCGTAAGCGCTAAAAAGAAATGAAGATGGCACAAACAAATATAAAGCTCGGTATGTTGCTAAGGGCTACAGTCAAAAGTATGGCACGGATTTCGAGGAAACATTTTCTCCAACAGCAAATATGACAAGTGTGAGGGTGTTTATGCAGAAATCAGTTCCGGAAAATTTGTTCTTACACCAAATGGATGTAAAGACAGCCTATCTTCATGCACCCATAGATTGTGAGCTCTGTGTAGAACAACCAGAAGGGTATGAAGTGACAAATAAAAAACAGAAGCTGGTGTGTAAACTGAAAAAGTCACTATACGTCCCTGAACAAGCCGGTCGTCATTGGAATCTGATGCTCCATTCTTACTTGATTGACAATGACTTTATTCAGAATGAAGCAGATCATTGTGTCTATGTCAAAGAAAACCAAAATAACAAAGTCATCATCATAATATGGGTAGATGATTTAATCATAGCTGCGAGTGATGAGGAAGTAATGAAAGAGGTGAAAATCATGCTTACAGCTAGATTTAAAATGAAGGACATGGGCAAAGTGATCAAAATCAATACCCAGAAAATATGTCAGTCAGAAGAGTGTGTTAAGATGTCACAAAGAAAATATGTGGAAAGGTAGTCCTACAGTATTTTCCAACACAAGAGATGCCGGCACATGTTATGACAAAGCCTGCATCACAGTTTAAGTTGTTGAATTTTTCAAAGTTGTTGTTTGGGTCATGAGTATTTTATTTTGATGTAAATGGGCAAAGATACCAATAATATGAGAGCAAGTGGGGGCGTTGTTAACTGAGAAATATGCTCTCAATTATTTTCCGTTTTATTTCCAAGGGCCAGTCTCAACTTCCCAGTCAACAGGACCCCGCAGACCGGCCAAGGTGCACCTTCTTCGGACACGGATCCCTGTGACGTCGGCGTGAAGCTCCGGGAGCACCAGACATGCACATATGAATAAGCGGAGGAGTCGATTCCATAAGTCCTCCACTCACGGCCTCGGTGTCACTGAATCGAGCAATCTGGTTTTTTAATGTTTAAAAATCGGCTTAACATTGAGGTCGAAAAAACAGCGGTATCGTTAAAATACAGTAACAGGGTGATAACATCCATGTAAGAAGTGGAGGGGGATTTATTGCACTCACGGCCCCACTCGTTTATTCCTCTCATACACAGCGGCCAGATCACCTGCTGGAGCTCCAAGCGCTGTGCACAGTCGGATGCCGCCATCTAGCGGACATAAAATGTAAGGAAGCGGAGGGAGAAAGCCATCCGGTGTTCCCCGAGTAGCGGCGACGAACGAGTTTAGAGCCGTGGAGAAGGTTTGCTTCCCCCCCACCCTCTCTTTCTAACTTCTTCTTCTTCTTCTTCTTCTTCTTCTTCTTCTTCTTCTTCTTCTTCTTCTTCTTCTTCTACAGTTTCTAGTCCATACATCATCGCTGGTCTCACCACTGTCTTGTACACCTTTGTACACCTTGGAAATGGGCAGCCCCGTATCTGACCGTGTGACACAGCCAAGCAGTGCAGACAATGTGAGACGATCAACTAGAACCAAAAAGAAGCCCAGTTACTTTAATGGTTATGTGACTAGTGCTATTGACAATGACCAAGTGTTCACTAACATTGACTACTGTTATAGACTGGCGTGTGGTGTCCCACAGACATTTAAAGAGGCAAGGAGTTCCCTCAATGCTGACAAGTGGATGAAATCTATGGACGACGAGATGGAGTCATTGAGAGAGAACAACACTTTGACCCTAACACAGCTACCCCAAGGCAAGTGTGCAGTGGGGGTGGGGGGGTGGGTGTATGCGCTAAAAAGAAATGAAGTTGGCACAAACAAATATAAAGCTCGTTATTTTGCTAAGGGCTACAGTCAAAAGTATGGCACGGATTTTGAGGAAACATTTTCTCCAACAGCAAATATGACAAGTGTGAGGGTGTTCATGCAGAAATCAGTTCAGGAAAATTTGGCAGGTCGTCATTGGAATCTGATGCTCCATTCTTACTTGATTGACAACGACTTTATTCAGAATGAAGCAGATCATTGTGTCTATGTCAAAGAAAACCAAAATGACAAAGTCATCATCATAATATGGGTAGATGATTTAATCATAGCTGCGAGTGATGAGGAAGTAATGAAAGAGGTGAAAATCATGCTTACAGCTAGATTTAAAATGAAGGACTTGGGCAAAGTGATCAAAATCAATACCCAGAAAATATGTCAGTCAGAAGAGTGTGTTAAGATGTCACAAAGAAAATATGTGGAAAGGTAGCCCTACACTATTGTCCAACACAAGAGATGCCGGCAGATGTTATGACAAAGCCTGCATCGCAGTTTAAGTTGTTGAATTTTTCAAAGTTGTTGTTTGGGTCATGAGTATTTTATTTTGATGTAAATGGGCAAAGATACCAATAATATGAGAGCAAGTGGGGGCGTTGTCAACTGAGAAATATGCTCTCAATTATTTTCCGTGTTATTTCGAAGGGCCAGCCTCAGCTTCCGGTCAACAGGACCCCGCAGACCGGCCAAGGTGCACCTTCTTCGGACACGGATCCCCGTGACGTCGGCGTGAAGCTCCGGGAGCACCAGACATGCACTTATGAATAAGCGAAGGAGTCAACTCCATAAGTCCTCCACTCAGGGCCTCGGTGTCACTGAATCGAGCAATTTGGTTTTTAATGTTTAAAAATCGGCTTAACATTGAAGTGGAAAACACAGCGGTATCGTTAAAATACAGTAACAGGGTGATAACATCCATGTAAGAAGTGGAGGGGGATTTATTGCACTCACGGCCCCACTCGTTTATTCCTCTCATACACAGCGGCCAGATCACCTGCTGGAGCTCCAAGCGCTGTGCACAGTCGGATGCCGCCATCTAGCGGACATAAAATGTAAGGAAGCGGAGGGAGAAAGCCATCCGGTGATCCCCAAGTAGCGGCGACGAACGAGTTTAGAGCCGTGGAGAAGATTTGCTTTGGGTAGATGATTTAATTATTGCAGCAGAGTGTTGCATGGTTTTCAGGGAGGAGTTGAGAAAGGGTCTGGGTGGTCAGGGAGAGCTTCCAGATGATTGGACAACAACAGCTAGTGTGATCAGGGAGACAGGTAGAAGAGTACTTGGTGTGTCATCTGGAAGGAAAGTAGATAAGGAGACTTGGTGGTGGAATGAGGAAGTGCAGGAGTGTATACAGAGAAAATGGTTAGCGAAGAAGAAGTGGGATACTGAGAGGACTGAAGAGAACAGACAGGAGTTCAGGGAGATGCGGCGAAAGGTAAAGATAGAGGTAGCAAAGGCAAAACAAAGGGCTTATGATGACTTGTATGCTCGGTTGGATAGTAAGGAGGCTGAAAATGATCTATACAAGTTGGCGAAACAGAGAGATAAAGATGGAAAGGATGTACAGCAGGTCCGGGTGATAAAGGACAGACAGGGAAATGTATTGACAGATGCTAGAAGAGTGACAGGAAGATGGAAAGAGTACTTTGAAGAGCTGATGAATGTGGAAAATGAAAGAGAGGCAAGGGTAGAAGAGGTGATTATTGTAGACCACAAAGTAGCAAAAATGAGTAAAAGTGAAGTGAGGAAGGCATTGAAGAGGATGAAGAGTGGAAAAGCAGTTGGTCCTGATGATATACCTGTGGAGGTGTGGAAGTGTCTAGGAGAGGCAGCGGTAGATTTTCTGACTAGATTATTCAACAGGATCTTAGAGAGTGAGAAGATGCCTGAAGAATGGAGACAAAGTGTGATGGTGCCTATTTTTAAGAATAAAGGGGATGTGCAGAATTGTGGCAACTACAGAGGGATAAAGTTGATGAGCCATACAATGAAGTTATGGGAAAGAGTAGTGGAAACTAGACTGAGAGCAGAAGTCAGCATTTGTGAACAGCAGTATGGCTTCATGCCTAGGAAGAGTACTACAGATGCAGTATTTGCGTTGAGAATGCTAATAGAAAAGTACAGAGAAGGCCAGAGGGAGCTGCATTGCGTTTTCGTCGACCTAGAAAAAGCATATGACAGGGTGCCAAGAGAGGAGCTCTGGTATTGTATGAGGAAGTCTGGAGTGGCAGAGAAGTATGTTAGACTGGTGCAGGACATGCATGCCAGCTGTGAGACACTGGTACGGTGTGCTGTAGGGGTAACCGAGAAGTTCAAGGTGGAGGTGGGACTCCATCAGGGATCAGCTCTGAGCCCCTTCTTGTTCGCAATGGTGATGGGTAGGCTGACAGATGAGGTTAGACAGGAATCCCCATGGACCATGATGTTTGCGGATGACATTGTGATCTGTAGTGAGAGCAGACAACAGGTAGAGGAAAATCTAGAGAGGTGGAGGTATGCTCTGGAAAGGAGAGGAATGAAAGTTAGTCACAGCAAGACAGAATATATGTGTGTGAACGAGAGGAACTCGGGTGGAGCGGTGAGGCTACAGGGAGTGGAGATCAAGAAGCTGGAGGATTTCAGGTACTTAGGGTCAACAGTCCAGAGCAACGGAGAGTGCGTAAAAGAGGTGAAGAGACGGGTCCAAGCAGGTTGGAATGGCTGGAGAAAAGTGTCAGGGGTACTATGTGATAGAAGACTATCGGCCAGAATAAAAGGAAAGGTGTACAAGACAGTGGTGAGACCAGCGATGATGTTTGGACTAGAAACTGTTCCAATGACCAAAAGACAGCAGACAGAACAAGAGGTTGCAGAGATGAAGATGTTGAGGTTCTCTTTGGGAGTGACCAGGATGGATAGGATCAGGAATGAGTCTATCAGAGGGACGGCACATGTTTGATGTTTTGGAGAGAAGGTCAGAGAAGCCAGACTGAGATGGTTCGGTCATGTACAGAGAAGAGATAGTGAATATATTGGTAGACGGATGCTGGAAATGGAGCTGCCAGGCAATAGGTCTCGAGGAAGACCAAAGAGAAGATTTATGGACGTAGTGAGAGAGGATATGAAGGTAGCTGGTGTGAGAGAGGAAGATACAGAGAATAGGGTTAGATGGAGAAGGTTGACTCGCTGTGGCGACCCCTGACGGGAAAAGCCGAAAGAAGAAGAAGAAGATTTCATTATTGCAGCAAGCAGCAATGATGCACTCAGCACATTTAAACAGAACATGAAATTCAAGTTCAACATGAAAGACCTGGGGAAACTATCATATTTTTTGGGCATACAATTTGAACAAAAGGGGGATGAAATCAAAGTACATCCTAAAAATGCTAGAGAGATTTGGAATGTCAGAATGTAAAGCAAGATCTACTCCAAGTGAGCAAAAATTAGAGGGCATCCCTGTAGCTGATGAAAATGAGCAAAGTGAACCTGTCGACCCCAAAGAATATCGTGAGATTGTAGGCAGTCTTATTTATGCCATGACTTGCACCAGACCTGATATCAGCTGGATAGTGAGCAAACTATCACAGAATCTGGCAATGCCAAAAGTAGAACACTTAGTAGCTGCAAAACATGTTCTGAGGTATTTGAAGGGGACAGCTGATTATGAACTAAGTTTCAAGACAAATAAGGAGGATTTGAACCTGATAGCTTACAGTGATTCAGACTGGGCATCATCTGTAGAAGACAGACGTAGCACTACAGGCTACTGTTTCAGTTTAACAAAACAAGGCCCAGCCATTGCATGGAAGTCAAGGAAACAGCCCACAGTGGCCCTGTCAACATGTGAGGCTGAATACATCGGCCGAGCCACCACCGCACAAGAAAACATGTACCTGTCTCAACTGTTAAACGGTATGGACAACAAAATGTACAGTTGCACAACAATCTACGGAGACAATCAGGGGGCCATCGCACTGAGTAAGAATCCTGTAAACAGACAAAGGTCAAAACACATTGATGTAAAATATCATTTCATTCGTGAAGCACTCAGTGAGGGTTAAATAAATCTTATCTATTGTCCATCAGAGGACATGTTGGCAGACATCTCGACAAAACTCATGACAAAGGTAAAAATAGAAAAATTCAAAAAGTGGTTCTTTGGAAATTCAAATGTCCAAAGTTTTTTTTTGGATGTTGAGATCAAGAGGGGGTGTTGAGATAGGTGATCTCATTAGTTTTATTTGAGTTTACATTCTAGTATACATATGTTGTATTTGTATCTACTCTCAGGAAATGCATGGCACTTTATGACAAGGTTTGGGACTTGTTTTAGTTTTTCGCGACTGTTCAGCTAACTTGACGTTAACTTCTACGTCAGTGTTTTTTTTTTGGTATAGCGGTGCTGGCGGGAATTTTTCCCTCACTCTGTACTGTACATGTCCCATGGCTAACCGATGTTGATTCCCGGAGCTGTGAAGAAGAAAATAAAAGACGATTCAAACAAGGCAAACTTGTGAATTCCTTCCGAAACATGGAAAACGAAGAAGCTGCAAACTTAAACGCATCAAGGACATTCGTTCTGTATGTAATCAGAAGTTAATAGTGTTAACGGTTTGTGAGAAATTTACAATGCTAGACAAAAAAAGAAATTAAAAGGAAATAATTAAATCAATAGATAGACAAATAAAAAATTAAAACGAAAAAAGATTGCAAGGGGAATACAACATATAATTTAGTTGGCGATTCACAAGGAATCTCAGACATCAAACTGTATATTTTTTGTTGTTTATATATAAACATATACAAAACAAACATATGTTGTTTGTTGTTGTTTATTTTTGGGATATATTGAGGAATATTTGTTGGAAAGGAGTCACAATCGCTTTTTGATAATGTCGAAGTGTATAGGTGGCTATAGAATTTAAAGATTTCTGTGGAAATTATAGCTTCATCTGTAATTTCCTTGTTGTTAAGACGGGCTTCCGCTTTGCTCCGCTCCTCCGCTCCTCCGCTCTTCCGCTCGGGCCCTGGAACTCCCGATCTGCGGGACTTCGGTGAATTCCGGGCCAGTCTTCTGCTCTTCTGCTCTCCTCCGCTTCTTCGCTCCCCCGCTTTGGACCCTGGAACTCCCGAACTGGGCCGGGCTTCTGCCCTCCGCCTCTCCTCTGCTCATCCGCTCCAGGCCCTGGCACTCCTTGTCATCCAGTCATTCGCATGTGCGTGCCCGGAGGTCCGGGAGCTCCACTCAAACGTCCGGGGGATAAGGGTAAGGGGTCCTGCTCCCCCCCCCCCCCCCCCCCCTCGCCGCCTCTGAGAAGAGAAACATCTCCTCCGCTCCTCCGCTTCTCAGCTCCTCCGCTCCTCCGCTGCGGAACCAGGTACTACCGATCCGCCAGACTCAGGTGAATTGCGGACAGGGCTTTTGCTGTCCTCCGCTCCTCCGCTTTGGGCCCTGGAACTCCCGAACCGCTGGACATAAGCGAATCAAGGCCGGGCATCTGCCCTCCTCCGCTCCTCAGCTCATCCGCTCGAGGCCCTGGTACTCCCAGTCCGCGGGAACCCCCCCATCCCCACCCACCCACCAAAACAAACTCTCACACACACATAAACACACGCACACACACACACACACACACACACACACACACACACACACACACAGACACACACACACACACACAGACACACACCCATACACACACACACACACACACACACACACACACACACACACACACACACACACACCTGAACTCATCATAGCTGTGCTAATAGCATTGGCCGAAACGTATCCACAACAAAACAAACATTAGCTCATCCACTCATTCACATATGTGTGTGCCCAGAGGTACGGGAGCTCCAGTCATACGTCCGGGTGATCTATGTCCGGAGAAGGCTCACATTGGCCGGTCTAAGGGGTCCTGCTGGCCCCAAGCTTCCCCGCCTTTGAGAAGAGAAACATAACTCCGCTCCTCCGCTCCTCCGCTTCTCAACTCCTCTGCTCCTCCGCTATGGGCCCTGGTACTCCCGATCCTCCGAACTCAGGCGAATAGCGTGACGTGCTTCTGCTCTCCTATAAGCCCCTACACACTTCAAACACGGCTGTTATCACCCTGTTACTGCATTACAATGACACCCATTTGCTTTTGATCTCAGTGTCTGCCACCGTAAGGAAAAAGCGGGGGGGACGGGGGGGGGGGGGGACATAAGGGCATTCGTTCTGTATGTAATCAGAAGTTAATAGTGTTAACGGTTTGCGAGAAATTTTTAATGCTAGACAAAAACAGAAAATTAAAAGGAAATAATTAAATAAATAGATAGAAAAATAAAATTAAAAACTAAAAAAAAAAATTGTAAGGGGAATATAACATGTAATTAAGTTGGCCGTTCACAAGGAATCTCAGACATCAAACTGTTTTTAATTGAACATAAATAGTACACACAAATATACAAATGTACAAATAAACATGGCAAGGTAGAACTGAATGTCAATGAAACAACCAGGGATGAGGAAGCAACGGACATAAGGACATTTGTTTTGTATGTAATCAGAAGTTAATAGTGTTAACGGTTTGTGAGAAATTTACAGTGCTAGACAAAAAAAGAAATTAAAAGGAAATAATTAAATCAATAGATAGACAAATAAAAAATTAAAACGAAAAAAAAATTGCAAGGGGAATATAACATGTAATTAAGTTGTTTTTCTTTTTTTCCAAAAAAAGGAATCTCAGACATGGGTAACTGTATATTTTTTAGTTTTTGGATTTTTCCATAAGTTTTAAGGATTTTTTTTTATAATTCAAAATCGTTTATGAAGAAATTAAAATTTGGGGAGCATTTTTGCATTCTGTTTTTGTGAATGAAGAACTTGGCCAGGCCTAAAAGAACATTGACACAGAGTTCATCTGTTATGTTGCTTATAAGTAAACCAAATGTGATATCATCTTTTGAGAGGGAAACTGGTGACGATGGAATGAGAATGAGAAAAAATATATGGTCAATGGTTTCAATGTTGTCTTCACAAAATGTACAAATATTATCTTCAAAAGTAAAGCGTACCCGCAATAATTCCTTAGATGGGTAGATGTCATTCATAATTTAGAAGTGGGTCTCTTCTTGCCTTGGGGGGTATGGGTAGAGTCAGACACATAGTTTGCAGCGTGGCAGTCGATTCCTTATCAAATTTATTTCAAATATTATTTTTGTTTTGACGTCCAGGGAACAAGTTTCCTGTGAAACATGTCCTAATAAAGGAGTTGCTGCACTTTCTGTCCAGAATTGAGATTCCCTGGAGTGATAGTCGGGGTAACTGTGGTTGTACGGTTCGGTGCGTCATTATATTTTTGGTCAGGAATACAAATTGTCGAGGCAGTGCGTTTCGTAACTTTATCAACTCTAATATGGGAGGCTTAAATCTGTGTGTAGTACAGAACTGTTCATAGTCTAGATGACTGCCATTGTCATCCATCAAGTCAATTATTGACCATATACCTTTCTCAAAGCATTCCTTGTAAAACAGAGGTTTGTTGCCACGCAGTACATATCTATTGTTCCAAATTATTGGACTGTGTGGTGAGAAATTGTGTACATATATCATTTTCCAGTATAATAGTATTTGTTTATGGAACTCTGAAAATTGGACAGGAATCTTGTTGATATCCAAGTCAGAGATAAGCACAAGACTTAGGCCACCGACTTTGTTGAATAAGTAGTTTGGAGTACAATACCAGAAAAAATGATGATGTTTGATCCAGGATTTCAACCAGTTCACCTTCAATGTCCCATTCAGGCAGTCCAACTCTATCACTTTCAGCCCTCCTTCACTTGTTTCTTTCCCCATATGTGATTTTTTTTAGATGGTGTGGTCTGTTCCTCCAGATAAAGTTGAAATTTATTTGGTTAATAGATTTTATGAGTTGATTTGGAGCAGCATTGGAATACACTGGGTATATACATCTGGATAAACATTCCATTTTAGTCAAATATATCGGGCCTAATATTGATAAATCTCTTTGGAGCCATATATTCAATTTAGCTTTACTTTGATTCAGTTTAGATTCAATGTTCCTGGACTGATTTAACTTTTGGTCCTTAGATAGGAAAATGCTCAAGTATTTTATTTCTGATTTGATAGGAACATTGCTGATTTCCTTTAGTGGTGAGTCATGCAGCTCAAGAAGTTTGCATTTCTTTAAGTTTAATGACAATCCTGAAGCCTTGGAGAATGTTTTAATTTTTTCAACGCTTATTGGGACTTGATGTTCATTTTTCAAAACTAAGGTTGTGTCATCTGCCAGCAGGCTAATTACAATTTCTGTCCCCGACATTATTTCTGTCCCACACATACACACACACATACACACACACACACACACACACACACACACACACACACACACACACACACACACACACACTCACACACACCTTAATTCCACTCTTTTATATACGCATGTCTGGAGTTCCGGGAGCTCGTTCTCAACGTTCTGGGAATAATCATAGCTGTGCTGATAGCATTAGCCGAAACCCCCCCCCCCCCCCCCCCCCCCCCCCCACACACACACACCACCACCACCACCACCACCACCAATCTATGGGTGCATGAAGATAGGCTGTCTTTACATCCATTTGGTGTAAGAACAAATTTTCCGGAACTGATTTCTGCATAAACACCCTCACACTTGTCATATTTGCTGTTGGAGAAAATGTTTCCTCGAAATCCGTGCCATACTTTTGACTGTAGCCCTTAGCAACATACCGAGCTTTATATTTGTTTGTGCCATCTTCATTTCTTTTTAGCGCTTACGCCCCCCACCCCCACCTCCACCCCCCACTGCACACTTGCCTTGGGGTAGCTGTGTTAGGGTAAAAGTGTTCTTCTCTCTCAATGACTCCATCTCTTCGTCCATAGATTTCATCCACTTGTCAGCATTAAGTGAACTCCTTGCCTCTTTAAATGTCTGTGGGACACCACACGCCAGTCTATAACAGTAGTCAATGTTAGTGAACACTTGGTCATCGTCAATAGCACTAGTCACATAACTATTAAAGTAACTGGGCTTCTTTTTGGTTCTAGTTGATCGTCTCACATTGTCTGCACTGCTTGGCTGTGTCACACGGTCAGATACGGGGTTGCCCATTACCAAGGTGTACAAAGGTGTACAAGACAGTGGTTAGACCAGCGATGATGTATGGACTAGAAACTGTTACAATGACCAAAAGACAGCAGACAGAACTAGAGGTTGCAGATATGAAGATGTTGAGGTTCTCTTACGGAGTGACCAGGATTGATAGGATCAGGAATGAGTATCAGAGGAACAGCACATGTTCGATGTTTTGGAGAGAAGGTCAGAGAAGCCAGACTGAGATGGTTCGGTCATGTACAGAGGAGGGATAGAGAATATATTGGTAGACGGATGCTGGAATTGGAGCTGCAAGGCAAGAGGTCTCGAGGAAGACCAAAGAGAGGATTTATGGACGTGGTGAGAGAGGATATGAAGGTAGTTGGTGTGAGAGAGGAGGATACGGAGAATAGGGTTAGATGGAGAAAGTTGACTCGCTGTGGCCACACCTGACGGGAAAAGACAAAAGAAGAAGAAGAAGAAGAAGAAGAAGAAGAAGAAGGGGAAGAAGAAGAAGAAGAAGAAGAAGAAGAAGAAGAAGAAGAAGGGGAAGAAGAAGAAGAAGAAGAAGAAGAAGAAGAAGAAGAAGAAGAAGAAGAAGAAGAAGTAAGAAAGAGAGGTTGGGGGGGAAGCAAACCTTCTCCACGGCTCTAAACTCGTTCGTCGCCGCTACTCGGGGAACACCGGATGGCTTTCTCCCTCCGCTTCCTTACATTTTATGTCCGCTAGATGGCGGCATCCGACTGTGCACAGCGCTTGGAGCTCCAGCAGGTGATCTGGCCGCTGTGTATGAGAGGAATAAACGAGTGGGGCCGTGAGTGCAATAAATCCCCCTCCACTTCTTACATGGATGTTATCACCCTGTTACTGTATTTTAACGATACCGCTGTGTTTTCGACCTCAATGTTAAGCCGATTTTTAAACATTAAAAACCAAATTGCTCGATTCAGTGACACCGAGGCCGTGAGTGGAGGACTTATGGAGTTGACTCCTTCGCTTATTCATATGTGCATGTCTGGTGCTCCCGGAGCTTCACGCCGACGTCACGGGGATCCGTGTCCGAAGAAGGTCTGCGGGATCCTGTTGACCGGAAGCTGAGACTGGCCCTTGGAAATAAAACGGAAAATAATTGAGAGCATATTTCTCAGTTAACAACGCCCCCACTTGCTCTCATATTATTGGTATCTTTGCCCATTTACATCAAAATAAAATACTCATGACCCAAACAACAACTTTGAAAAATTCAACAACTTAAACTGTGATGCAGGCTTTGTCATAACATGTGCCGGCATCTCTTGTGTTGGAAAATACTGTAGGACTACCTTTCCACATATTTTCTTTGTGACATCTTAACACACTCATCTGACTGACATATTTTCTGGGTATTGATTTTGATCACTTTGCCCATGTCCTTCATTTTAAATCTAGCTGTAAGCATGATTTTCACCTCTTTCATTACTTCCTCATCACTCGCAGCTATGATTAAATCATGTACCCATATTATGATGATGACCTTGTCATTTTGGTTTTCTTTGACATAAACACAATGATCTGCTTCATTCTGAATAAAGTCATTGTCAATCAAGTAAGAATGGAGCATCAGATTCCAATGACGACCGGCTTGTTCAGGGACGTATAGTGACTTTTTAAGTTTACACACCAGCTTCTGTTTTTTATTTGTCACTTCATACCCTTCTGGTTGTTCTACACAGAGCTCACAATCTATAGGTGCATGAAGATAGGCTGTCTTTACATCCATTTGGTGTAAGAACAAATTTTCCGGAACTGATTTCTGCATGAACACCCTCACACTTGTCATATTTGCTGTTGGAGAAAATGTTTCCTCGAAATCCGTGCCATACTTTTGACTGTAGCCCTTAGCAACATACCGAGCTTTATATTTGTTTGTGCCATCTTCATTTCTTTTTAGCGCTTACGCCCCCCACCCCCCACCCCCACCCCCACCCCCACTGCACACTTGCCTTGGGGTAGCTGTGTTAGGGTAAAAGTGTTCTTCTCTCTCAATGACTCCATCTCTTCGTCCATAGATTTCATCCACTTGTCAGCATTGAGGGAACTCCTTGCCTCTTTAAATGTCTAACTGATCATCATCATCATCATCATCATCATCATCATCATCATCATCATCATCATCATCATCATCATCATCATCCTGGTCTGAGCTCATCTCTGTCTGGGTTTGTTGCTCTGGAGATGGGTTCGACACAAATTTTAGCAGTCTGTTTTAGTACTCTTTCACTATTTGGATAATATACAAAATAAGCTGGACTATTTTTGTCATATCCAATGAAAACTCCCTTCTCACCTCTTGAGTCAAGTTTCTTTTTGTTGTGCTTGTATGCATAGCACACAGCACCAAACTTTTGCATTTGTGACACATTTGGTATCTTTCCCGTCAAGCCGAAACGCCCCCCCCCCCCCACCACCACCACCACCACCACACACACATTAGCTCCTCCATTCATTCACATGTACACGCCGGCTGCTCCGGGAGAATGTTTTAATTTTTTCAACACTTATTGGGACTTGATGTTCATTTTTCAAAACTAAGGTTGTGTCATCTGCCAGCTGGCTAATAACAATTTCTGTCCCCAACATTATTTCTGTCCGACACACACACACACACACACACACACACACACACACACACACACACACACACACAGACACACACACACACACACGCCTTAATTCCACTCTTTTATATACGCATGTCTGGAGTTCCGGTAGCTCGTTCTCAACGTTCTGGGGATAATCATAGCTGTGCTGATAGCATTCGCCGAAACGCCCCCCCCCCCCCCACACCACCACCACCACCACCACCACCCCCCACACACACATTAGCTCCTCCATTCATTCACATGTACACGCCGGCTGCTCCGGGAGCTCCACGCCGACGTTTCGGGGATCGATGTCCGGAGAAGGTGCACCATTGCCGGCCTGCGGTATCCTGTAGACCCCCCCCCCCCTCCATACACACATGCAATACGCCTTGAAACGCATCGCTCGCACCGACGCGGGGAATCCTTTACCCTACTTCCACAACAACGGCGAGAATCACATTGCGTCGGCCGCCGTGAGGAAGAGGGGGGGGGGGACATTAAGGGGGGGAGAGAGAGAGACATGGAGATTTTCTCAGCCACTCATTTTTTTTTTTTTTTTTAATTGAACATAAATAGTACACACAAATATACAAATGTACAAATAAACATGGCAAGGTAGAACTGAATGTGAATGAAACAACCAGGCATGAGGAAGCAATGGACATAAGGACATTCGTTCTGTATGTAATCAGAAGTTTATAGTGTTAACGGTTTGTGAGAAATTTACAATGCTAGACAAAAAAAGAAATTAAAAGGAAATAATTAAATCAATAGATAGACAAAATAAAAAATTAAAACGAAAAAAGATTGCAAGGGGAATACAACATGTAATTAAGTTGGCGATTCACAAGGAATCTCGGACATCAAACTGTATATTTTTTGTTGTTTATATATAAACATATACAAAACAAACATATGTTGTTTGTTGTTGTTTATTTTTGGGATATATTGAGGAATATTTGTTGGAAAGGAGTCACAATCGTTTTTTGATAATGTCGAAGTGTATAGGTGGCTATAGAATTTAAAGATTTCTGTGGAAATTATAGCCTCATCTGTAATTTCCTTGTTGTTAAGACGGGCTTCCGCTTTGCTCCGCTCCTCCGCTCCTCCGCTCTTCCGCTCCGGGCCCTGGAACTCCCGATCTGCGGGACTTCGGTGAATTCCGGGCCAGTCTTCTGCTCTTCTGCTCTCCTCCGCTTCTTCGCTCCCCCGCTTTGGACCCTGGAACTCCCGAACTGGGCCGGGCTTCTGCCCTCCGCCTCTCCTCTGCTCATCCGCTCCAGGCCCTGGCACTCCCTGTCATCCAGTCATTCGCATGTGCGTGCCCGGAAGTCCGGGAGCTCCACTCAAACGTCCGGGGGATAAGGGTAAGGGGTCCTGCCCCCCCCCCCCCTCGCCGCCTCTGAGAAGAGAAACATCTCCTCCGCTCCTCCGCTTCTCAGCTCCTCCGCTCCTCCGCTGCGGAACCAGGTACTACCGATCCGCCAGACTCAGGTGAATTGCGGACAGGGCTTTTGCTGTCCTCCGCTCCTCCGCTTTGGGCCCTGGAACTCCCGAACCGCTGGACATAAGCGAATCAAGGCCGGGCATCTGCCCTCCTCCGCTCCTCAGCTCATCCGCTCGTGGCCCTGGTACTCCCAGTCCGCGGGAACCCCCCCCCCCACCCACCCACCAAAACAAACTCTCACACACACATAAACACACGCACACACACACACACACACACACACACACACACACACACACACACACACACACACACACACACACACACCTGAACTCATCATAGCTGTGCTAATAGCATTGGCCGAAACGTATCCACAACAAAACAAACATTAGCTCATCCACTCATTCACATATGTGTGTGCCCAGAGGTACGGGAGCTCCAGTCATACGTCCGGGTGATCTATGTCCGGAGAAGGCTCACATTGGCCGGTCTAAGGGGTCCTGCTGCCCCCAAGCTTCCCCGCCTTTGAGAAGAGAAACATAACTCCGCTCCTCCGCTCCTCCGCTTCTCAACTCCTCTGCTCCTCCGCTATGGGCCCTGGTACTCCCGATCCTCCGAACTCAGGCGAATAGCGTGACGTGCTTCTGCTCTCCTATAAGCCCCTACACACTTCAAACACGGCTGTTATCACCCTGTTACTGCATTGCAATGACACCCATTTGCTTTTGATCTCAGTGTCTGCCACCGAAAGGAAAAAGCGGGGGGACGGGGGGGGGTGACGGGAGACATAAGGGCATTCGTTCTGTATGTAATCAGAAGTTAATAGTGTTAACGGTTTGCGAGAAATTTTTAATGCTGGACAAAAACAGAAAATTAAAAGGAAATAATTAAATAAATAGATAGAAAAATAAAATTAAAAACTAAAAAAAAAATTGCAAGGGGAATACAACATGTAATTAAGTTGGCCGTTCACAAGGAATCTCAGACACCAAACTGTTTTTAATTGAACATAAATAGTACACACAAATATACAAATGTACAAATAAACATGGCAAGGTAGAACTGAATGTCAATGAAACAACCAGGGATGAGGAAGCAACGGACATAAGGACATTTGTTCTGTATGTAATCAGAAGTTAATAGTGTTAACGGTTTGTGAGAAATTTACAGTGCTAGACAAAAAAAAGAAATTAAAAGGAAATAATTAAATCAATAGATAGACAAATAAAAAATTAAAACGAAAAAAAAAATTGCAAGGGGAATATAACATGTAATTAAGTTGTTGTTTTTTTTTCCAAAAAAAAGGAATCTCAGACATGGGTAACCGTATATTTTTTAGTTTTTGGATTTTTCCATAAGTTTTAAGGATTTTTTTTTATAATTCAAAATCGTTTATGAAGAAATTAAAATTTGGGGAGCATTTTTGCATTCTGTTTTTGTGAATGAAGAACTTGGCCAGGCCTAAAAGAACATTGACATAGAGTTCATCTGTTATGTTGCTTATAAGTAAACCAAATGTGATATCATCTTTTGAGAGGGAAACTGGTGATGATGGAATGAGAATGAGAAAAAATATATGGTCAGTGGTTTCAATGTTGTCTTCACAAAATGTACAAATATTATCTTCAAAAGTAAAGCGTACCCGCAATAATTCCTTAGATGGGTAGATGTCATTCATAATTTAGAAGTGGGTCTCTTTTTGCCTTGGGGGGTATGGGTAGAGTCAGACACATAGTTCGCAGCGTGGCAATCGATTCCTTATCAAATTTATTTCAAATATTATTTTTGTTTTGACGTCCAGGGAATAAGTTTCCTGTGAAACATGTCCTAATAAAGGAGTTGCTGCACTTTCTGTCCAGAATTGAGATTCCCTGGAGTGATAGTCGGGGTAACTGTGGTTGTACGGTTCGGTGCGTCATTATATTTTTGGTCAGGAATACAAATTGTCGAGGCAGTGCGTTTCGTGACTTTATCAACTCTAATATGGGAGGCTTAAATCTGTGTGTAGTACAGAACTGTTCATAGTCTAGATGACTGCCATTGTCATCCATCAAGTCAATTATTGACCATATACCTTTCTCAAAGCATTCCTTGTAAAACAGAGGTTTGTTGCCACGCAGTACATATCTATTGTTCCAAATTATTGTACTGTGTGGTGAGAAATTGTGTACATATATCATTTTCCAGTATAATAGTATTTGTTTATGGAACTCTGAAAATTGGACAGGAATCTTGTTGATATCCAAGTCAGAGACAAGTAGAAGACTTAGGCTGCCGACTATGTTGAATAAGTAGTTTGGAGTACAATACCAGAAAGAATGATGATGTTTGATCCAGGATTTCAACCAGTTCACCTTCAATGTCCCATTCAGGCAGTCCAACTCTATCACTTTCAGCCCTCCTTCACTTGTTTCTTTCACCATATGAGAGTTTTTTAGATGGTGTGGTCTGTTCCTCCAGATAAAGTTGAAATTTATTTGGTTAATAGATTTTATGAGTTGATTTGGAGCAGCATTGGAATACACTGGGTATATACATCTGGATAAACATTCCATTTTAGTCAAATATATCCGGCCTAATATTGATAAATCTCTTTGGAGCAATATATTCAATTTAGCTTTACTTTGATTCAGTTTAGATTCAATGTTCCTGGATTGATTTAACTTTTGGTCCTTAGATAGGAAAATGCTCAAGTATTTTATTTCTGATTTGATAGGAACATTACTGATTTCCTTTAGTGGTGAGTCATGCAGCTCAAGAAGTTTGCATTTCTTTAAGTTTAATGACAATCCTGAAGCCTTGGAGAATGTTTTGATTTTTTCAACGCTTATTGGGACTTGATGTTCATTTTTCAAAACTAAGGTTGTGTCATCTGCCAGCAGGCTAATAACAATTTCTGTCCCCGACATTATTTCTGTCCCACACATACACACACACACACACACACACACACACACACACACACACACACACACAGACACACTCACACACACCTTAATTCCACTCTTTTATATACGCATGTCTGGAGTTCCGGGAGCTCGTTCTCAACGTTCTGGGGATAATCATAGCTGTGCTGATAGCATTAGCCGAAACGCCCCCCCCCCCCCCCCCCCCCCCACCACCCCACACACACACATTAGCTCCTCCATTCATTCACATGTACACGCCGGCTGCTCCGGGAGCTCCACGCCGACGTTTCGGGGATCGATGTCCAGAGAAGGTGCACCATTGCCGGTCCGCGGTGTCCTGTAGACCCCCCCCCCCTCCATACACACATGCAATACGCCTTGAAACGCATCGCTCGCACCGGCGTCCTACTGCCCCTAAACTTCCCATCCTCTGCCATTGAGAAGAGAAACATTACCTCCGCTCCTCCATTCCTCCGCTTCTCCGCTCCACCGCTCCTCCGCTCCTCCGCGATGGGCCCTGGTACCCCCCCCCACCTAAACAAACTCTCACACATACACACACGAACACACTCACACAGACACAAAAACAAACACACACACACACACACACACACACACACACACACCTTAACTCATCTTAGCTGTGCTAATAGCATTAGCCGAAACGCATCCACAACCAAACAAACATTAGCTCATCCACTCATTCACATGTGTGTGCCCAATGGTCCGGCAGCTCCAATCATACTACCGGGTGATCTATGTCCGGAGAATGCTCACATTAGCCCGTCTAAGGGGTTCTTCTGCCCCCAAGCTTCCCCGCCTCTGAGAGAAGAAACATTACCTCCGCTCCTCTGCTCCTCCGCTTCTCAGCTCCACCGCTCCTCCGCGATGGGCCCTGGTACTCCCCCCCCTCCCCCCCACCTAAACAAACTCTCACACAAAATCACTCACACACACACAAAAACACACAAACACACACACACACACACATACACACACACCTGAACTTATCATAGCTGTGCTAATAGCATTAGCCGAAACGCATTCACAACCAAACAAACATTAGCTAAACCACTCATTCACATGTGTGTGCCCAATGGTACTCCCTGTCCACGACCCCCCCCCCCACAAAAAGAGCCTCTCACACACACACACACACACAAAGACACTCACACACACACAGACACACACATAATCACATACACATACCTTAAGTCTTCATAGCTGTGCTAATAGCTTTAGCCGAAACGCATCCACAACCAAACAAACATTAGCTCATCCACTCATTCACATGTGTGTGCCCTGGTACTCCGTGTCCGCGACCCCCCCCCCCACCAAAACAAACTATCACACACATACACAAAGACACTCACACACACACACACACTGACACACATACACACATTAAGTCATCATAGCTGTGCTAGTAGCATTAGCCGAACGCATCCACAACCAAACAAACATTAGCTCATCCACTCATTCACATGTGTGTGCCCAATGGTCCGCTTCTCCGCTCCACCGCTCCTCCACTATGGGCCCTGGTACTCCCGATCCGCCGGACTCAGGAGAATTAAGAATAAGAATCAGAACAACTTTATTAATCCCGAAGGAAATTGCAGTGCCATAGTTACAGAAAATATAACAGTAATAAATAATAAAAGAAAGGCAGAATTATAAATAAAAATAAACTATAAACTATAAAGTGTTTCAGTGAAACTATAGAGTGTCTTAGTAAGCACTGATAAAACTATAAGTGTCTTAGTAACAAGTGAGGTAAGGAGTGCGCAATAGTATGATAGAAGGGAACATTATAGTGTAGCTGTTATGAGATGAGATGAAATATTGCACAATGTAGCTGTTATGAGATGAAATATTGCACAGTTTCTGAATATTGCACAGAAATGAGATATTGCACATTTTTGTTTGTTTTTAAGTTAAAGATAGGTTTTTATGGTTGCCGGCGGCTGAATGGGACGTGCTTCTGCCCTCCATCCGCTCCACAGCTCATCCGCTCCAGGCCCAGCTACCCCCTGTCCGCGCCCCCCCCCCACCTAAACAAACTGTCACACACATATACACAATCGCACACACAAACACACACACACACACACACAAGAACACACAAACACACAAGAACACACAAACACACAAACACACACACACACACACACCTTAAGTCATCATACCTGTGCTAATAGCTCCCAAGCTTCCCCGCCTCTGAGAGGAGAAACAATACCTCCGCTACTCCGCTTCTCAGCTCCACCGCTCCTCCGCTATGGGCCCTGGTAACCCCCCCACCTAAACACACTCACACACACACAAAAACACACAAACACACACACGCACACACACACACACACATACACACACACAAACACACACACAAACACACCTTAACTCATCATAGTTGTGCTAATAGCATTAGCCGAAACGCATCCACGACCAAACAAACATTAGCTCATCCACTCATTCACATGTGTGTGCCCAATGGTCCGGGAGCTCCAATCATACGTCCGGGGGATCTATGTCCGGAGAATGTGAGCATTAGCCCGTCTAAGGGGTTCTTCTGCCCCCAAGCTTCCCCGCCTCTGAGAGAAGAAACATTACCTTCGCTCCTCTGCTCCTCCGCTTCTCAGCTCCACCGCTCCTCCGCTATGGGCCCTGGTACTCCCCCCCCCCCCCCCCCCCACCTAAACAAACTCTCACACAAAATCACTCACACACACACAAAAACACACAAACACACACACACACACATACACACACACCTTAACTCATCATAGCTGTGCTAATAGCTTTAGCCGAAACGCATCCACAACCAAACAAACATTAGCTCATCCACTCATTCACATGTGTGTGCCCTGGTACTCCGTGTCCGCGACCCCCCCCCCACCAAAACAAACTGTCACACACATACACAAAGACACTCACACACACACACACACACTGACACACATACACACATTAAGTCATCATAGTTGTGCTAATAGCATTAGCCGAAATGCATCCACAACCAAACAAACATTAGCTCATCCACTCATTCACATGTGTGTGCCCAATGGTTCGCTTCTCCGCTCCACCGCTCCTCCGCTCCTCCGCTATGGGCCCTGGTACTCCCGATCCGCCGGACTCAGGAGAATTATGGGACGTGCCTTTGCCCTCCATCCGCTCCACAGCTCATCCGCTCCAGGCCCAGCTACCCCCTGTCCGCGCCCCCCCCCACCTAAACAAATTGTCACACACATATACACAAACGCACACACAAACACACACACACACACACACACAAGAACACACAACACACAAACACACAAACACACACACACACACACACACCTTAAGTCATCATACCTGTGCTAATAGCTCCCAAGATTCCCCGCCTCTGAGAGGAGAAACAATACCTCCGCTACTCCGCTCCTCCGCTTCTCAGCTCCACCGCTCCTCGGCTATGGGCCCTGGCACCCCCCCCCCCCCACCTAAACACACTCACTCACACACAAAAACACACAAACACACACACGCACACACACACACATACACACACACACCTTAACTCATCATAGCTGTGCTAATAGCATTAGCCGAAACGCATCCACTACCAAACAAACATTAGCTCATCCACTCATTCACATGTGTGTGCCCAATGGTCCGGGAGCTCCAATCATACGTCCGGGGGATCTATATCTGGAGAAGGCTCACAGTGGCTGGTCTAAAGCGTCCTACTGCCCCCAAACTTCCCATCCTCTGCCTTTGAGAAGAGAAAAATGACCTCCGCTCCTCCATTCCTCCGCTTCTCCGCTCCACCGCTCTTCCGCGATGGGCCTTGGTACCCCCCCTCCACCTAAACAAACTCTCACACACACACACATGACCACCCTCACACAGACACAAAAACAAACAAACAGACACACACACACACACACACACACACACACACACCTTAACTCATCATAGCTGTGCTAATAGCATTAGCCGAAACGCATCCACAACCAAACAAACATTAGCTCATCCACTCATTCACATGTGTGTGCCCAATGGTCCGGGAGCTCCAATCATACGTTCGGGGGATCTATGTCCGGAGAATGCTCACATTAGCCCATCTAAGGGGTTCTGATGCCCCCAAGCTTCCCCGCCTCTGAGAGGAGAAACTATACGTCTGCTACTCCGCTCCTCCGCTCCTCCGCTTCTCAGCACCACTGCTCCTCCGCTTTGGGCCCTGGAATTCCCGAACCGCTGGACATAAGCGAATTAAGGCCGGGCATCTGCCCTCCTCCGCTCCTCAGCTCATCTGTTCGAGGCCCTGGTACTCCCTGTCCGCGACCCCCCCCCCACCTAAACAAACTCACACACACACACACACACGAACACACACACAGACACACACACACACACACCTTAACTCATCTTAGCTGTGCTAATAGCATTAGCCGAAACGCATCCACAACCAAACAAACATTAGCTCATCCACTCATTCACATGTGTGTGCCCAATGGTCCGGCAGCTCCAATCATACGACCGGGGGATCTATGTCCGGAGAATGCTCACATTAGCCCGTCTAAGGGGTTCTGCCCCCAAGCTTCCCCGCCTCTGAGAGAAGAAACATTACCTCCGCTCCTCCGCTCCTCCGCTTCTCAGCTCCACCGCTCCTCCGCTATGGGCCCTGGTACTCCCCCCCCCCCACCTAAACAAACTCTCACACAAAATCACTCACACACACACAAAAACACACAAACACACACACACACACACACACACACACACACACCTTAACTCAGCATAGCTGTGCTAATAGCATTAGCCGAAACGCATCCACAACCAAACAAACATTAGCTCATCCACTCATTCACATGTGTGTGCCCTATGGTACTCCCTGTCCGCGACCCCCCCCCCACCAAAAGAGCCTCTCACACACACAAAGACACTCACACACACACAGACACACATATACACTCATACACACACCTTAAGTCTTCATAGCTGTGCTAATAGCTTTAGCCGAAACGCATCCACAACCAAACAAACATTAGCTCCTCCACTCATTCACATGTGTGTGCCCTGGTACTCCTTGTCCGTGACCCCCCCCCCCCCCCCTACCAAAACAAACTATCACACACATACACAAAGACACTCACACACACACACACACTGACACACATACACACATTAAGTCATGATAGCTGTGCTAATAGCATTAGCCGAAATGCATCCACAACCAAACAAACATTAGCTCATCCACTCATTCACATGTGTGTGCCCAATGGTCCGCTTCTCCGCTCCACCGCTCCTCCGCTATAGGCCCTGGTACTCCCGATCCACAAACACACACAAACACACACACACACACACACACACAAGAACACAAAAACACACAAACACACAAACACCCACACACACACACACCTTAAGTCATCATAGCTGTGCTAATAGCATTAGCCGAAACGCATCCACAACCAAACAAACATTAGCTCGTCCACTCATTCAAATGTATGTGCCCAGAGGTCCTGGATCTCCGGTCATGCGTCCGGGGCATCTATGTCCGGAGAAGGCTCACATTTGCCGGTCTAAGGGGTCCTGCTGCCCCCAAGCTTCCCCGCCTTTGAGAAGAGAAATATAATATCGCTCCTCCGCTCCTCCGCTTCTCAACACCTCCGCTCCTCCGCTATTGGCCCTGGTACTCCCGATCCTGCAAACTCAGGAGAATTGCGAGAGGTGCTTCTGCTCTCCTCCACTCCTCCGCTTCTCCGCTCCTCCGCTTTTCCGCTTTGGGCCCTGGAACTCCCGAACCGCTGGATATAAGGGAATCACGGGCTGGGCTTATGCCCTCCTCTGCTCCTCAGCTCATCCGCTCGAGGCCCTGGTACTCCCTGTCCGCGACCCCCCCCCACCTAAACAAACTCTCACACACACACACAGACACACTCACACACACACACACACACACACACACATACATGCAAACCTTAACTCATCATAGCTGTGCTAATAGCATTAGCCGAAACGCATCCACAACTAAACAAACATTAGCTCTTCCACTCATTCACATGTGTGTGCCCAATGGTCCGGGAGCTCCAATCATACGTCCGGGGGATCTATGTCCGGAGAATGCTCATATTAGCCCATCTAAGGGGTTCTGCTGCCCCCAAGCTTCCCCGCCTCTGAGTGGAGAAACAATACTTCCGCTACTCCGCTCCTCCGCTTCTCAGCTCCACCGCTCTTCCGCTATGGGCCCTGGTACTCCCCCCCTCCACCTAAATAAACTCTCACACATACACACACAAGAACACACTGACACACAAACACACAAAGACACACACACAGCTCAGCTCCACCGCTCCTCCGCTTTGGGCCCTGGAATTCCCGAACCGCTTGACATAAGCGAATCACGGGCCGGGCTTCTGCCCTCCTCCGCTCCTCAGCTCATCCGCTCTTGGCACTGGTACTCCCTGTCCGCGACCCCCCCCCCCCACCAAAACAACCTCACTCACACAAACACACAAAGACACTCACACACACACACAGACACACACACACCTTAAGTCTTCATAGCTGTGCTAATAGCGTTAGCCGAAAAGCATCCACAACCAAACAAACATTAGCTCATCCAATCATTCACAAGTATGTACCAAGAGGTCCGGGAGCCCCGGTCATACGTCCGGGAGAGCTATGTCCATAGAAGGCTCATATTGGCCAGTCTAAGGGGTCCTGCTGCCCCAAAGCTTCCCCGCCTTTGAGAAGAGAAACATAAGTCTGCTCCTCCGCTCCTCCGCTCCACCGCTACACCGCTTCTCCGTTCTTCCACTCATCCGCTCCACCGCTGATCCGCTCCGGGCCTTAGTACTCCAGAACTGCTGGACATAAGCGAATCAGGCTCCAAGCCCTGTTACTCCCTATCCGCGGGACTCTGTCGAAATATGGACCGTGCTTCCCCTCTCCTCCACTCCTCCGCTCCTCCGCTCTTCCGCTCCTCCTCTCCTCCGCTCCTCCGCTTCTCCGCTCCTCCGCTCCTCCGCTCCTCCGCTCCTCCGGTACTCCGCTCCTCCGCTCCTCCGATCCTGGCCCTGGTACTCCTGAACTGCTGGACATAAGCGATTCAGGCTCCAAACCCTGGTACTCCCCTTCCGCGGGACTCAGGCGAATTGTCGGACGGGCTTCCGCTCTCCTCCGCTCCTCCGCTCCTCTGCTCTTCCGCTCCTCCGCTCCTCCGCTCCTCCGCTCCTCCGCTCCTCCGCTCCTCCGCTCCTCCGCTCCTCCGCTTCTCCGTTCTTCCGCTCATCCGCTCCGCCGCTCATCCGCTGCTGGCCCTGGTACTCCTGAACTGCTGGACCTGGGCGAATCAAGCTCCAGGCCCTGGTACTCCCTCTCCGCGGGACTCAGGTGAATTGTCGGCCGGGCTTCCGCTCTCCTCCGCTTCTCTTCTCATCCGCTCCTCCGCTCCTCCGCTCAAGTTCCTGGTACTCCTGACCGTTGGATATAAGTGAACCTGCTCAAGGCCCTGGTACTCCCAATCCGCGGGACTCTGGCGAAATGTGGACCGTGCTTCCCCTCTCCTCCGCTCCTCCACTCATCCGCCCCTCCGCTCCTTTGCTCCTCCGCTCCTCCGCAATGGCCCTGGTACTCCTGAACTGCTGAACATCATTTAATCACGCTACAGGCCCTGGTACTCCCTTTCTCCGGGATTTAGGCATATTGTGGTCCATGCTTCCGCTCTCCTCCGCTCCTCCGCGCCTCTGCTCCTCCGCTCCTCCGCTCCTCCGCTTCTCCGTTCTTCCGCTCATCCGCTCCGCCGCTCATCCGCTCCTGTCCCTGGTACTCCTGAACTGCTGGACCTGGGTGAATCAGGTTCCAGGCCCTGGTACTCCCTCTCCGCGGGACTCAGGTGTATTGTCGGCCGGGCTTCCGCTCTCTTCCGCTTCTCCTCTCATCCGCTCCTCCGCTCCTCCGCTCCTCCGCTCCTTTGCTCCTCCGCTCCACCGCTTCTCCGTTCTTCCGCTCATCCGCTCTGCCGCTCATCCGCTCCTGTCCCTGGTACTCCTGAACTGCTGGACATAAGCGATTCAGGCTCCAGACCCTGGTACTCCCCTTCCGCGGGACTCAAGCGAATTGTCGGCCGGGCTTCCGCTCACCTCCGCTCCTCCGCTCCTCCGCTCCTCCGCTCCTCCTCTCTGGGCCCTGGTACTCCTGAACTGCTTGCCATAGGCATATAAGGCTCCAGGCCCTGGTGCTCCCAATCCGCGGGCTTCCGCTCACCTCCGCTCCTCCGCTCATCCGCTCATCCGCTCCTCCGCTCCCCCGCTCCTCCGCTCAAGGCCCTGGTACTCCCGAACCGCTGGACATAAGCGAATCATGCTCCAGTTTCCTGGTACTCCCTATCCGTGTGACTTAGGCGAATTGTCGGCCGGGCTTCCGCTCACCTCCGCTCCTCCGCTCCTCCGCTCCTCCGCTCCTCCGCTCCTCCGCTCCTCCGCTCTTCTGCTCATCTGCTCCTCCGCTCCCCCGCTCCAGGCCCTGGTACTCCCAATCCGCGGGACTTAGGCGAATTGTCGGCCGGGCTTCCGCTCTCCTCCGCTTCTCCTCTCATCCGCTCCTCCGCTCCTCCGCTCCGGGCCCTGGTACTCCTGAACTGCTAGACATAAGCGATTCAGGCTGAAGGCCCTGGTAATCCCCTTTCGCAGGACTCAGGAGAACTGTCGGCTGGGCTTCCGATCTCTTCCGCTTCTCCCCTCCTCCGCACCTCCGCTCCTCCGCTCCTCTGCTCATCTGCTCCTCCGCTCCCCCGCTCCAGGCCCTGGTACTCCCAATCCGCGGGACTTAGGCGAATTGTCGGCCGGGCTTCCGCTCTCCTCCGCTCCTCCGCTCCTCCACTCCTTCGCTCCTCCGCTCCGGCCCTGGTACTCCTGAACTGCTGGACATAAGCGAAACAGGCTCCAGGCCCTGGTACTCCCTTTCCGCGGGACTTAGGCGAATATTCGGCCGGGCTTCCGCTCACCTCCGCTCCTCCGCTCCTCCGCTCCTCCGCTCCTCCTCTCTGGGCCCTGGTACTCCTGAACTGCTTGCCATAGGCATATCAGGCTCCAGGCCCTGGTACTCCCAATCCGCGGGACTAAGGCAAAAAGTGGGCCGGGCTCCCGCTCTCCTCCGCTCCTCCGCTCCTCCACTCATCCAACCCTCCGCTCGACCGCTCCTCCGCACCTGGCCCTGGTACTCCTGAATTGTTGAACATCATTAAATCACGCTTCAGGCCCTGGTACTCCCTCTAAGCGGGACTCAGGCGAATTGCCGGCCGGGCCTCCGCTCTCCTCCGCTCCTCCGCTCCTCCGCTCCAGCCCTGGTACTCCTGAACTGCTGGATATCATTAAATCACGCTTCTGGTCCTGGTACTCCCTTTCCGCGGGACTCAGGCGAATTGTCGGCCGGATTCCGCTCTCCTCCGGTCGTCCGGTCCTCCGGTCCTCCGGTCCTCCGGTCCTCCGCTCCTCCGTTCCGGCCCTGGTACTCCTGAACTGCTGGACATAAGCGAATCAGGCTCAAGGCCCTGGTACTCCTTCTCCGCGGGACTTAGGCGAATTGTCGGCCGGGCTTCCGCTCACCTCCGCTCCTCCGCTCATCCGGTCCTCCACTCATCCGCCCCTCCGCTCCTTCGCTCCTCCGCACCTGGCCCTGGTACACCTGCATTGCCGAACATCATTAAATCACGTTTATGGCCCTGGTACTCCCTCTCCGCTGGAGTCAGGCGAATTGTCGACCGGGCTTCCGCTCTCCTAAGCTCATCCGCTCATCCGCTCCTCCGCTCCTCCGCTGTGGGCCCTGGTACTCCGGAACCGCAGGACATAAGCGATTCAGGATCCAGGCCCTGGTACTCCCTTTCCGCGGGACTCAGGCAAATTGTCGGCCGGATTCCGCTCTCCTCCGCTCATCCGCTCCTCCGCTCCACCACTTAAACGTTCTTCTGCTCATCCGCTCCTCCGCTCCGGGCCCTGGTACTCCTGAACTGCTAGACATAATCGAATCAGGTACCAGGCCTTGGTACTCCCTCTCCGCGGGACTTAGGCGAATTTTCGGCCGGGCTTCTGCTCACCTCCGCTCCGCCGCTCATCCGCTCCTCCGCTCCTCCGCTCCTCCGCTCCTCCGCTCCTCCGCTCCTCCGCTCTTCTGCTCATCTGCTCCTCCGCTCCCCCGCTCCAGGCCCTGGTACTCCCAATCCGCGGGACTTAGGCGAATTGTCGGCCGGGCTTCCGCTCTCCTCCGCTTCTCCTCTCATCCGCTCCTCCGCTCCTCCGCTCCGGGCCCTGGTACTCCTGAACTGCTAGACATAAGCGATTCAGGCTGAAGGCCCTGGTAATCCCCTTTCGCAGGACTCAGGAGAATTGTCGGCTGGGCTTCCGATCTCTTCCGCTTCTCCCCTCCTCCGCACCTCCGCTCCTCCGCTCCTCTGCTCATCTGCTCCTCCGCTCCCCCGCTCCAGGCCCTGGTACTCCCAATCCGCGGGACTTAGGCGAATTGTCGGCCGGGCTTCCGCTCTCCTCCGCTCCTCCGCTCCTCCACTCCTTCGCTCCTCCGCTCCGGCCCTGGTACTCCTGAACTGCTGGACATAAGCGAAACAGGCTCCAGGCCCTGGTACTCCCTTTCCGCGGGACTTAGGCGAATATTCGGCCGGGCTTCCGCTCACCTCCGCTCCTCCGCTCCTCCGCTCCTCCGCTCCTCCGCTCCTCCTCTCTGGGCCCTGGTACTCCTGAACTGCTTGCCATAGGCATATCAGGCTCCAGGCCCTGGTACTCCCAATCCGCGGGACTAAGGCAAAAAGTGGGCCGGGCTCCCGCTCTCCTCCGCTCCTCCGCTCCTCCACTCATCCAACCCTCCGCTCCTCCGCTCCTCCATTCTGGCCCTGGTACTAGTGAACTGCTGGACATAAGCGAATTAGGTTCCAGGCCCTGGTACTCCCTCTCCGCGGGACTTAGGCGAATTTTTGGCCGGGCTTCCGCTCTCCTCCGCTCTTCCGCTCCTCCGGTCATCCGCTCATCCGCTCCGGGCCCTGGTACTCCGGACCGCTTGACATAAGTGAATCAGGCTCCCAGCCCTGGTACTCACAATCCGCGCGACATAGGGGAAATGTGGGCCGGGCTTCCGCTCTCCTCCGCTCCTCCGCTCCTCCGCTCCTCCGCTCATCCGCTCCTCCGCTCATCCGCTCATCCGCTCCTCCGCTCCTTCGATCCTCCGCTCCAGGCCCTGGTACTCCTGAACTGCTGGACATAAGCGAATCAGGCTCCAGGCCCTGGTACTCCCTCTCCGCGGGACTCAGGCGAATTGCCGGCCGGGCTTCCGCTCTCCTCCGCTCCTTCGATCCTCCACTCCTTCGCTCCTCCGCTCCGGCCCTGGTACTCCTGAACTGCTGGACATAAGCGAAACAGGCTCCAGGCCCTGGTACTCCCTTTCCGCGGGACTTAGGCGAATATTCGGCCGGGCTTCCGCTCACCTCCGCTCCTCCGCTCCTCCGCTCCTCCGCTCCTCCGCTCCTCCTCTCTGGGCCCTGGTACTCCTGAACTGCTTGCCATAGGCATATCAGGCTCCAGGCCCTGGTACTCCCAATCCGCGGGACTAAGGCAAAAAGTGGGCCGGGCTCCCGCTCTCCTCCGCTCCTCCGCTCCTCCACTCATCCAACCCTCCGCTCCTCCGCTCCTCCATTCTGGCCCTGGTACTAGTGAACTGCTGGACATAAGCGAATTAGGTTCCAGGCCCTGGTACTCCCTCTCCGCGGGACTTAGGCGAATTTTTGGCCGGGCTTCCGCTCTCCTCCGCTCTTCCGCTCCTCCGGTCATCCGCTCATCCGCTCCGGGCCCTGGTACTCCGGACCGCTTGACATAAGTGAATCAGGCTCCCAGCCCTGGTACTCACAATCCGCGCGACATAGGGGAAATGTGGGCCGGGCTTCCGCTCTCCTCCGCTCCTCCGCTCCTCCGCTCCTCCGCTCATCCGCTCCTCCGCTCATCCGCTCATCCGCTCCTCCGCTCCTTCGATCCTCCGCTCCAGGCCCTGGTACTCCTGAACTGCTGGACATAAGCGAATCAGGCTCCAGGCCCTGGTACTCCCTCTCCGCGGGACTCAGGCGAATTGCCGGCCGGGCTTCCGCTCTCCTCCACTCCTCCGCTCATCCACTCATCCGCCCCTCCGCTCCTCCGCTCCTCCGCACATGGCCCTGGTACTCCTGAATTGCTGAACATCATTAAATCACGCATCAGGCCCTGGTACTCCCTTTCCGCGGGACTCAGGCGAATTGTCGGCAGGATTCCGCTCTCCTCCGCTCCTCCGCTCCTCGGCTCCTCCCCACCTCCGCTCCTCCGCTCCTCCGCTCCTCCGCTTCTCCGCTCCTCCACTCCTCCGCTCCTCCGCTCCACCGCTCATCCGCTCATCCGCTCCTCCGCTCCTCCGCTCCTCCGCTCTGGGCCCTGGTACTCCTGAACTGCTTGCCATAAGCGAATCAGGCTCCAGGCCCTGGTACTCCCTTTCCGCGGGACTTAGGCGAATTGTCGGCCGGGCTTCCGCTCTCCTCCGCTTCTCCTCTCATCCGCTCCGCCGCTCGTCCGCTCCGGGCCCTGGTACTCCTGAACTGCTAGACATAAGCGAATCAGGCTCCAGGTCCTGTTACTCCCTCTCCGCGGGACTTAGGCGAATTGTTTGCCGGGCTACCGCTCTCCTCCGCTCCTCCGCTCTTCCGCTCCCCCGCTCCGGGCCCTGGTACTCCGGACCGCTTGACATAAGTGTATCAGGCTCCAAGCCCTGGTACTCCCAATCCGCGGGACATAGGGGAAATGTGGGCCGGCCTTCCGCTCTCCTCCGCTCATCCGCTCCTCCGCTCCTCCGCTCATCCGCTCATCCGCTCATCCGCTCATCCGCTCATCCGCTCATCCGCTCATCCGCTCATCCGCTCATCCGCTCCTGCGCTCATCCGCTCCTCCGCTCCGGGCCCTGGTACTCCTGAACTGCTAGACATAATCGAATCAGGTACCAGGCCTTGGTACTCCCTCTCCGCGGGACTTAGGCGAATTTTCGGCCGGGCTTCTGCTCACCTCCGCTCCGCCGCTCATCCGCTCCTCCGCTCCTCCGCTCCTCCGCTCCTCCGCTCCTCCGCTCCTCCGCTCTTCTGCTCATCTGCTCCTCCGCTCCCCCGCTCCAGGCCCTGGTACTCCCAATCCGCGGGACTTAGGCGAATTGTCGGCCGGGCTTCCGCTCTCCTCCGCTTCTCCTCTCATCCGCTCCTCCGCTCCTCCGCTCCGGGCCCTGGTACTCCTGAACTGCTAGACATAAGCGATTCAGGCTGAAGGCCCTGGTAATCCCCTTTCGCAGGACTCAGGAGAATTGTCGGCTGGGCTTCCGATCTCTTCCGCTTCTCCCCTCCTCCGCACCTCCGCTCCTCCGCTCCTCTGCTCATCTGCTCCTCCGCTCCCCCGCTCCAGGCCCTGGTACTCCCAATCCGCGGGACTTAGGCGAATTGTCGGCCGGGCTTCCGCTCTCCTCCGCTCCTCCGCTCCTCCACTCCTTCGCTCCTCCGCTCCGGCCCTGGTACTCCTGAACTGCTGGACATAAGCGAAACAGGCTCCAGGCCCTGGTACTCCCTTTCCGCGGGACTTAGGCGAATATTCGGCCGGGCTTCCGCTCACCTCCGCTCCTCCGCTCCTCCTCTCTGGGCCCTGGTACTCCTGAACTGCTTGCCATAGGCATATCAGGCTCCAGGCCCTGGTACTCCCAATCCGCGGGACTAAGGCAAAAAGTGGGCCGGGCTCCCGCTCTCCTCCGCTCCTCCGCTCCTCCACTCATCCAACCCTCCGCTCCTCCGCTCCTCCATTCTGGCCCTGGTACTAGTGAACTGCTGGACATAAGCGAATTAGGTTCCAGGCCCTGGTACTCCCTCTCCGCGGGACTTAGGCGAATTTTTGGCCGGGCTTCCGCTCTCCTCCGCTCTTCCGCTCCTCCGGTCATCCGCTCATCCGCTCCGGGCCCTGGTACTCCGGACCGCTTGACATAAGTGAATCAGGCTCCCAGCCCTGGTACTCACAATCCGCGCGACATAGGGGAAATGTGGGCCGGGCTTCCGCTCTCCTCCGCTCCTCCGCTCCTCCGCTCCTCCGCTCATCCGCTCCTCCGCTCATCCGCTCATCCGCTCCTCCGCTCCTTCGATCCTCCGCTCCAGGCCCTGGTACTCCTGAACTGCTGGACATAAGCGAATCAGGCTCCAGGCCCTGGTACTCCCTCTCCGCGGGACTCAGGCGAATTGCCGGCCGGGCTTCCGCTCTCCTCCGCTCCTCCGCTCCTCCACTCCTTCGCTCCTCCGCTCCGGCCCTGGTACTCCTGAACTGCTGGACATAAGCGAAACAGGCTCCAGGCCCTGGTACTCCCTTTCCGCGGGACTTAGGCGAATATTCGGCCGGGCTTCCGCTCACCTCCGCTCCTCCGCTCCTCCGCTCCTCCGCTCCTCCGCTCCTCCTCTCTGGGCCCTGGTACTCCTGAACTGCTTGCCATAGGCATATCAGGCTCCAGGCCCTGGTACTCCCAATCCGCGGGACTAAGGCAAAAAGTGGGCCGGGCTCCCGCTCTCCTCCGCTCCTCCGCTCCTCCACTCATCCAACCCTCCGCTCCTCCGCTCCTCCATTCTGGCCCTGGTACTAGTGAACTGCTGGACATAAGCGAATTAGGTTCCAGGCCCTGGTACTCCCTCTCCGCGGGACTTAGGCGAATTTTTGGCCGGGCTTCCGCTCTCCTCCGCTCTTCCGCTCCTCCGGTCATCCGCTCATCCGCTCCGGGCCCTGGTACTCCGGACCGCTTGACATAAGTGAATCAGGCTCCCAGCCCTGGTACTCACAATCCGCGCGACATAGGGGAAATGTGGGCCGGGCTTCCGCTCTCCTCCGCTCCTCCGCTCCTCCGCTCCTCCGCTCATCCGCTCCTCCGCTCATCCGCTCATCCGCTCCTCCGCTCCTTCGATCCTCCGCTCCAGGCCCTGGTACTCCTGAACTGCTGGACATAAGCGAATCAGGCTCCAGGCCCTGGTACTCCCTCTCCGCGGGACTCAGGCGAATTGCCGGCCGGGCTTCCGCTCTCCTCCACTCCTCCGCTCATCCACTCATCCGCCCCTCCGCTCCTCCGCTCCTCCGCACATGGCCCTGGTACTCCTGAATTGCTGAACATCATTAAATCACGCATCAGGCCCTGGTACTCCCTTTCCGCGGGACTCAGGCGAATTGTCGGCAGGATTCCGCTCTCCTCCGCTCCTCCGCTCCTCGGCTCCTCCCCACCTCCGCTCCTCCGCTCCTCCGCTCCTCCGCTTCTCCGCTCCTCCACTCCTCCGCTCCTCCGCTCCACCGCTCATCCGCTCATCCGCTCCTCCGCTCCTCCGCTCCTCCGCTCTGGGCCCTGGTACTCCTGAACTGCTTGCCATAAGCGAATCAGGCTCCAGGCCCTGGTACTCCCTTTCCGCGGGACTTAGGCGAATTGTCGGCCGGGCTTCCGCTCTCCTCCGCTTCTCCTCTCATCCGCTCCGCCGCTCGTCCGCTCCGGGCCCTGGTACTCCTGAACTGCTAGACATAAGCGAATCAGGCTCCAGGTCCTGTTACTCCCTCTCCGCGGGACTTAGGCGAATTGTTTGCCGGGCTACCGCTCTCCTCCGCTCCTCCGCTCTTCCGCTCCCCCGCTCCGGGCCCTGGTACTCCGGACCGCTTGACATAAGTGTATCAGGCTCCAAGCCCTGGTACTCCCAATCCGCGGGACATAGGGGAAATGTGGGCCGGCCTTCCGCTCTCCTCCGCTCCTCCGCTCCTCCGCTCCTCCGCTCATCCGCTCCTCCGCTCATCCGCTCATCCGCTCATCCGCTCATCCGCTCATCCGCTCCTGCGCTCCTCCGCTCCTCCGCTCCTGGCCCTGGTACTCCTGAACTGCTGGACATAAGCGACTCAGGTTCTAGGCCCTGGTACTCCCTCTCCGTGGGACTCAGGCGAATTGCCAGCCGGGCTTCCGCTCTCCTCAGCTCATCCGCTCATCCGCTCATCCGCTCATCCTCTCATCCGCTCCTCCGCTCCTCCGCTCCTCCGCTCCTCCGCTCCACCGCTCCGGCCCTGGTACTCCTGAACTGCTGGACATAAGCGAATCAGGCTCCAGGCCCTGGTACTCCCTCTCCGCGGGACTAAGGCGAATTGTCGGCCGGGCTTCCGCCCTCCTCCGCTTCTCCGCTCCTCCGCTCCTCCGCTCCTCCGCTCCTCCGCTCTAGGCCCTGGTACTCCTGAACTGCTTGCCATAAGCGAATCAGGCTCCAGGCCCTGGTACTCCCAATCCGCGGGACTCAGGCGAAATGTGGGCCGGTCTTCCGCTTTCCTCCCCACCTCCGCTCCTCCACTCATCCGCTCCTCCGCTCTTCCGCACCTGGGCCTGGTACACCTGAATTTCTGAACATCATTAAATCACGCTTCTGGCCCTGGTACTCCCTCTCCGTGGGACTTAGGCGAATTGTTGGCCGGGCTTCCGCTCTCCTCCGCTCCTCCGCTCCTCCGCACCTGGGCCCGGTTCTCCTGAACTGCTTGCCATAAGCGAATCAGGCTCCAGGCCCTGGTACTCCCTTTCCGCGGGACTCAGGCGAGATGTCGGCCCGATTCCGCTCTCCTCCGCTCATCTGCTCCTCCGCTCCACCGCTTAAACGTTCTTCTGCTCATCTGCTCCTCCGCTCCTCCGCTCCTGGCTCTGGTACTCCTGAACTGCTGGACATAAGCGAATCAGGTTCCAGGACCTGGTACTCCCTCTCCGCGGGACTCAGGCGAGATGTCGGCCCGATTCCGCTCTCCTCCGCTCATCTGCTCCTCCGCTCCACCGCTTAAACGTTCTTCTGCTCATCTGCTCCTCCGCTCCTCCGCTCCTGGCTCTGGTACTCCTGAACTGCTGGACATAAGCGAATCAGGTTCCAGGACCTGGTACTCCCTCTCCGCGGGACTCAGGCAAATTGCCGGCCGGGCTTCCGCTCTCCTCAGCTCATCCGCTTATCCGCTCCTCCGCTCCTCCGTTTCTCCGCTCCGGCCCTGGTACTCCTGAACTGCTGGACATAGCGAATCAGGCTCCTGGCCCTGGTACTCCCTCTCCGCGGGACTCAGGCAAATTGCCGGCCGGGCTTCCGCTCTCCTCATCTCATCCGCTTATCCGCTCCTCCGCTCATCCGCTCCTCCGTTTCTCCGCTCCGGCCCTGGTACTCCTGAACTGCTGGACATAGCGAATCAGGCTCCTGGCCCTGGTACTCCCTCTCCGCGGGACTTAGGCGAATTGTTGGCCGGGCTTCTGCTCTCCTCCGCTCCTCCGCTCCTCCGCTCCTCCGCTCTGGGCCCGGTTCTCCTGAACTGCTTGCCATAAGCGAATCAGGCTCCAAGCCCTGGTACTCCCTTTCCGCGGGACTCAGGCGAGATGTCGGCCGGATTCCGCTCTCCTCCGCTCGTCCGCCCCTCCGCTCCACCGCTTAAACGTTCTTCTGCTCATCCGCTCCTCCGCTCCTCCGCTCCTGGCCCTGGTACTCCCCCTAACTGCTGGACATAAGCGAATCAGGCTCCAGGCCCTGGTACTCCCTCTCCGCTGGGCTAAGGCGATTTGTCGGCCGGGCTTCCGCTCTCCTCCGCTCCTCCGCTCCTCCGCTCCTCCGCTCCTCTGCTCCTCCGCTTCGGGCCCTGGTACTCCTGAACTGCTTGCCATAAGCGAATCAGGCTCCAGGCCCTGGTACTCCCAATCCGCGGGACTCAGGCGAAATGTGGGCCGGGCTTCCGCTCTCCTCCGCACCTCCACTCCTCCACTCATCCGCCCCTCCGCTCCTCCGCTCCTCCGCTCCTCCGCTCCTGGCCCTGGTACTCCCCCTAACTGCTGGACATAAGCGAATCAGGCTCCAGGCCCTGGTACTCCCTCTCCGCTGGGCTAAGGCGATTTGTCGGCCGGGCTTCCGCTCTCCTCCGCTCCTCCGCTCCTCCGCTCCTCCGCTCCTCTGCTCCTCCGCTTCGGGCCCTGGTACTCCTGAACTGCTTGCCATAAGCGAATCAGGCTCCAGGCCCTGGTACTCCCAATCCGCGGGACTCAGGCGAAATGTGGGCCGGGCTTCCGCTCTCCTCCGCACCTCCACTCCTCCACTCATCCGCCCCTCCGCTCCTCCGCTCCTCCGCTCCTCCGCTCCTCCGCTCCTCCGCTCATCCGCTCTGGGCCCTGGTACTCCTGAACTGCTTGCCATAGGCATATCAGGCTCCAGGCCCTGGTACTCCC
Source organism: Fistularia commersonii (assembly GCF_037954325.1). Lineage (NCBI taxonomy): Eukaryota > Metazoa > Chordata > Actinopteri > Syngnathiformes > Fistulariidae > Fistularia > Fistularia commersonii. The sequence goes on from NW_028234014.1 coordinate 608,036, forward strand.
AATCCGCGGGACTAAGGCAAAAAGTGGGCCGGGCTCCCGCTCTCCTCCGCTCCTCCACTCATCCAACCCTCCGCTCCTCCGCTCCTCCATTCTGGCCCTGGTACTAGTGAACTGCTGGACATAAGCGAATTAGGTTCCAGGCCCTGGTACTCCCTCTCCGCGGGACTTAGGCGAATTTTTGGCCGGGCTTCCGCTCTCCTCCGCTCTTCCGCTCCTCCGGTCATCCGCTCATCCGCTCCGGGCCCTGGTACTCCGGACCGCTTGACATAAGTGAATCAGGCTCCCAGCCCTGGTACTCACAATCCGCGCGACATAGGGGAAATGTGGGCCGGGCTTCCGCTCTCCTCCGCTCCTCCGCTCCTCCGCTCCTCCGCTCATCCGCTCCTCCGCTCATCCGCTCATCCGCTCCTCCGCTCCTTCGATCCTCCGCTCCAGGCCCTGGTACTCCTGAACTGCTGGACATAAGCGAATCAGGCTCCAGGCCCTGGTACTCCCTCTCCGCGGGACTCAGGCGAATTGCCGGCCGGGCTTCCGCTCTCCTCCGCTCCTCCGCTCCTCCACTCCTTCGCTCCTCCGCTCCGGCCCTGGTACTCCTGAACTGCTGGACATAAGCGAAACAGGCTCCAGGCCCTGGTACTCCCTTTCCGCGGGACTTAGGCGAATATTCGGCCGGGCTTCCGCTCACCTCCGCTCCTCCGCTCCTCCTCTCTGGGCCCTGGTACTCCTGAACTGCTTGCCATAGGCATATCAGGCTCCAGGCCCTGGTACTCCCAATCCGCGGGACTAAGGCAAAAAGTGGGCCGGGCTCCCGCTCTCCTCCGCTCCTCCGCTCCTCCACTCATCCAACCCTCCGCTCCTCCGCTCCTCCATTCTGGCCCTGGTACTAGTGAACTGCTGGACATAAGCGAATTAGGTTCCAGGCCCTGGTACTCCCTCTCCGCGGGACTTAGGCGAATTTTTGGCCGGGCTTCCGCTCTCCTCCGCTCTTCCGCTCCTCCGGTCATCCGCTCATCCGCTCCGGGCCCTGGTACTCCGGACCGCTTGACATAAGTGAATCAGGCTCCCAGCCCTGGTACTCACAATCCGCGCGACATAGGGGAAATGTGGGCCGGGCTTCCGCTCTCCTCCGCTCCTCCGCTCCTCCGCTCCTCCGCTCATCCGCTCCTCCGCTCATCCGCTCATCCGCTCCTCCGCTCCTTCGATCCTCCGCTCCAGGCCCTGGTACTCCTGAACTGCTGGACATAAGCGAATCAGGCTCCAGGCCCTGGTACTCCCTCTCCGCGGGACTCAGGCGAATTGCCGGCCGGGCTTCCGCTCTCCTCCACTCCTCCGCTCATCCACTCATCCGCCCCTCCGCTCCTCCGCTCCTCCGCACATGGCCCTGGTACTCCTGAATTGCTGAACATCATTAAATCACGCATCAGGCCCTGGTACTCCCTTTCCGCGGGACTCAGGCGAATTGTCGGCAGGATTCCGCTCTCCTCCGCTCCTCCGCTCCTCGGCTCCTCCCCACCTCCGCTCCTCCGCTCCTCCGCTCCTCCGCTTCTCCGCTCCTCCACTCCTCCGCTCCTCCGCTCCACCGCTCATCCGCTCATCCGCTCCTCCGCTCCTCCGCTCCTCCGCTCTGGGCCCTGGTACTCCTGAACTGCTTGCCATAAGCGAATCAGGCTCCAGGCCCTGGTACTCCCTTTCCGCGGGACTTAGGCGAATTGTCGGCCGGGCTTCCGCTCTCCTCCGCTTCTCCTCTCATCCGCTCCGCCGCTCGTCCGCTCCGGGCCCTGGTACTCCTGAACTGCTAGACATAAGCGAATCAGGCTCCAGGTCCTGTTACTCCCTCTCCGCGGGACTTAGGCGAATTGTTTGCCGGGCTACCGCTCTCCTCCGCTCCTCCGCTCTTCCGCTCCCCCGCTCCGGGCCCTGGTACTCCGGACCGCTTGACATAAGTGTATCAGGCTCCAAGCCCTGGTACTCCCAATCCGCGGGACATAGGGGAAATGTGGGCCGGCCTTCCGCTCTCCTCCGCTCCTCCGCTCCTCCGCTCCTCCGCTCATCCGCTCATCCGCTCATCCGCTCATCCGCTCATCCGCTCATCCGCTCCTGCGCTCCTCCGCTCCTCCGCTCCTGGCCCTGGTACTCCTGAACTGCTGGACATAAGCGACTCAGGTTCTAGGCCCTGGTACTCCCTCTCCGTGGGACTCAGGCGAATTGCCAGCCGGGCTTCCGCTCTCCTCAGCTCATCCGCTCATCCGCTCATCCGCTCATCCTCTCATCCGCTCCTCCGCTCCTCCGCTCCTCCGCTCCTCCGCTCCACCGCTCCGGCCCTGGTACTCCTGAACTGCTGGACATAAGCGAATCAGGCTCCAGGCCCTGGTACTCCCTCTCCGCGGGACTAAGGCGAATTGTCGGCCGGGCTTCCGCCCTCCTCCGCTTCTCCGCTCCTCCGCTCCTCCGCTCCTCCGCTCCTCCGCTCTAGGCCCTGGTACTCCTGAACTGCTTGCCATAAGCGAATCAGGCTCCAGGCCCTGGTACTCCCAATCCGCGGGACTCAGGCGAAATGTGGGCCGGTCTTCCGCTTTCCTCCCCACCTCCGCTCCTCCACTCATCCGCTCCTCCGCTCTTCCGCACCTGGGCCTGGTACACCTGAATTTCTGAACATCATTAAATCACGCTTCTGGCCCTGGTACTCCCTCTCCGTGGGACTTAGGCGAATTGTTGGCCGGGCTTCCGCTCTCCTCCGCTCCTCCGCTCCTCCGCACCTGGGCCCGGTTCTCCTGAACTGCTTGCCATAAGCGAATCAGGCTCCAGGCCCTGGTACTCCCTTTCCGCGGGACTCAGGCGAGATGTCGGCCCGATTCCGCTCTCCTCCGCTCATCTGCTCCTCCGCTCCACCGCTTAAACGTTCTTCTGCTCATCTGCTCCTCCGCTCCTCCGCTCCTGGCTCTGGTACTCCTGAACTGCTGGACATAAGCGAATCAGGTTCCAGGACCTGGTACTCCCTCTCCGCGGGACTCAGGCGAGATGTCGGCCCGATTCCGCTCTCCTCCGCTCATCTGCTCCTCCGCTCCACCGCTTAAACGTTCTTCTGCTCATCTGCTCCTCCGCTCCTCCGCTCCTGGCTCTGGTACTCCTGAACTGCTGGACATAAGCGAATCAGGTTCCAGGACCTGGTACTCCCTCTCCGCGGGACTCAGGCAAATTGCCGGCCGGGCTTCCGCTCTCCTCAGCTCATCCGCTTATCCGCTCCTCCGCTCCTCCGTTTCTCCGCTCCGGCCCTGGTACTCCTGAACTGCTGGACATAGCGAATCAGGCTCCTGGCCCTGGTACTCCCTCTCCGCGGGACTCAGGCAAATTGCCGGCCGGGCTTCCGCTCTCCTCATCTCATCCGCTTATCCGCTCCTCCGCTCATCCGCTCCTCCGTTTCTCCGCTCCGGCCCTGGTACTCCTGAACTGCTGGACATAGCGAATCAGGCTCCTGGCCCTGGTACTCCCTCTCCGCGGGACTTAGGCGAATTGTTGGCCGGGCTTCTGCTCTCCTCCGCTCCTCCGCTCCTCCGCTCCTCCGCTCTGGGCCCGGTTCTCCTGAACTGCTTGCCATAAGCGAATCAGGCTCCAAGCCCTGGTACTCCCTTTCCGCGGGACTCAGGCGAGATGTCGGCCGGATTCCGCTCTCCTCCGCTCGTCCGCCCCTCCGCTCCACCGCTTAAACGTTCTTCTGCTCATCCGCTCCTCCGCTCCTCCGCTCCTGGCCCTGGTACTCCCCCTAACTGCTGGACATAAGCGAATCAGGCTCCAGGCCCTGGTACTCCCTCTCCGCTGGGCTAAGGCGATTTGTCGGCCGGGCTTCCGCTCTCCTCCGCTCCTCCGCTCCTCCGCTCCTCCGCTCCTCTGCTCCTCCGCTTCGGGCCCTGGTACTCCTGAACTGCTTGCCATAAGCGAATCAGGCTCCAGGCCCTGGTACTCCCAATCCGCGGGACTCAGGCGAAATGTGGGCCGGGCTTCCGCTCTCCTCCGCACCTCCACTCCTCCACTCATCCGCCCCTCCGCTCCTCCGCTCCTCCGCTCCTCCGCTCCTGGCCCTGGTACTCCCCCTAACTGCTGGACATAAGCGAATCAGGCTCCAGGCCCTGGTACTCCCTCTCCGCTGGGCTAAGGCGATTTGTCGGCCGGGCTTCCGCTCTCCTCCGCTCCTCCGCTCCTCCGCTCCTCCGCTCCTCTGCTCCTCCGCTTCGGGCCCTGGTACTCCTGAACTGCTTGCCATAAGCGAATCAGGCTCCAGGCCCTGGTACTCCCAATCCGCGGGACTCAGGCGAAATGTGGGCCGGGCTTCCGCTCTCCTCCGCACCTCCACTCCTCCACTCATCCGCCCCTCCGCTCCTCCGCTCCTCCGCTCCTCCGCTCCTCCGCTCCTCCGCTCATCCGCTCTGGGCCCTGGTACTCCTGAACTGCTTGCCATAAGCGAATCAGGCTCCAGGCCCTGGTACTCCCAATCCGCGGGACTCAGGCGAAATGTGGGCCGGGCTTCCGCTCTCCTCCGCACCTCCACTCCTCCACTCATCCGCCCCTCCGCTCCTCCGCTCCTCCGCTCCCCCGCTCCTCCGCTCCTCCGCTCCGCCGCTCTGGGCCCTGGTACTCCTGAACTGCTTGCCATAAGCGAATCAGGCTCCAGGCCCTGGTACTCCCAATCCGCGGGACTCAGGCGAAATGTGGGCCGGTCTTCCGCTCTCCTCCCCACCTCCGCTCCTCCACTCATCCGCCCCTCCGCTCCTCCGCACCTCGGCCTGGTACTCCTGAATTGCTGAACATCATTAAATCACGCTTCTGGCCCTGGTACTCCCTTTCCGCGGGACTCAGGCGAATTGTCGGCCGGATTCCGCTCTTCTCCGCTCATCCGCTCCTCCGCTCCACCGCTTAAACGTTATTTTGCTCATCCGCTCCTCCGCTCCTCCGCTCCTGGCCCTGGTACTCCTGAACTGCTGGACATAAGCGAATCAGGCTCTAGGACCTGGTACTCCCTCTCCGCGGGACTAAGGCGAATTGCCGGCCGGGCTTCCGCTCTCCTCAGCTCATCCGCTTATCCGCTCCTCCGCTCCTCCGCTCCTCCGCTCCTCCGCTCCTCCGCTCCGGCCCTGGTACTCCTGAACTGCTGGACATAGCGAATCAGGCTCCAGGCCCTGGTACTCCCTCTCCGCGGGACTTAGGCGAATTGTTGGCCGGGCTTCCGCTCTCCTCCGCTCCTCCGCTCCTCCGCACCTGGGCCCGGTTCTCCTGAACTGCTTGCCATAAGCGAATCAGGCTCCAGGCCCTGGGACTCCCTTTCCGCGGGACTCAGGCGAGATGTCGGCCGGATTCCACTCTCCTCCGCTCATCCGCTCCTCCGCTCCACCGCTTAAACGTTCTTCTGCTCATCCGCTCCTCCGCTCCTCCGCTCCTGACCCTGGTACTCCTGAACTGCTGGACATAAGCGAATCAGGCTCCAGGCCCTGGTACCCCCTCTCCGCGGGACTCAGGCGAATTGTTGGCCGGGCTTCCGCTCTCCTCCGCTCCTCCGCTCCTCCGCTCCTCCGCTCCTCCGCTCCTCCGCTCCTCCGCTCTGGGCCCGGTTCTCCTGAACTGCTTGCCATAAGCGAATCAGGCTCCAGGCCCTGGTACTCCCTTTCCGCGGGACTCAGGCGAGATGTCGGCCGGATTCCGCTCTCCTCCGCTCGTCCGCCCCTCCGCTCCACCGCTTAAACGTTATTTTGCTCATCCGCTCCTCCGCTCCTCCGCTCCTGGCCCTGGTACTCCCCCTAACTGCTGGACATAAGCGAATCAGGCTCCAGGCCCTGGTACTCCCTCTCCGCTGGGCTAAGGCGAATTGTCGGCCGGGCTTCCGCTCTCCTCCGCTCCTCCGCTCCTCCGTTCCTCTGCTCCTCCGCTTCGGGCCCTGGTACTCCTGAACTGCTTGCCATAAGCGAATCAGGCTCCAGGCCCTGGTACTCCCAATCCGCGGGACTCAGGCGAAATGTGGGCCGGGCTTCCGCTCTCCTCCGCACCTCCACTCCTCCACTCATCCGCCCCTCCGCTCCTCCGCTCCTCCGCTCCTCCGCTCATCCGCTCTGGGCCCTGGTACTCCTGAACTGCTTGCCATAAGCGAATCAGGCTCCAGGCCCTGGTACTCCCAATCCGCGGGACTCAGGCGAAATGTGGGCCGGGCTTCCGCTCTCCTCCGCACCTCCACTCCTCCACTCATCCGCCCCTCCGCTCCTCCGCTCCTCCGCTCCCCCGCTCCTCCGCTCCTCCGCTCCGCCGCTCCGCCGCTCTGGGCCCTGGTACTCCTGAACTGCTTGCCATAAGCGAATCAGGCTCCAGGCCCTGGTACTCCCAATCCGCGGGACTCAGGCGAAATGTGGGCCGGTCTTCCGCTCTCCTCCCCACCTCCGCTCCTCCACTCATCCGCCCCTCCGCTCCTCCGCACCTCGGCCTGGTACTCCTGAATTGCTGAACATCATTAAATCACGCTTCTGGCCCTGGTACTCCCTTTCCGCGGGACTCAGGCGAATTGTCGGCCGGATTCCGCTCTTCTCCGCTCATCCGCTCCTCCGCTCCACCGCTTAAACGTTATTTTGCTCATCCGCTCCTCCGCTCCTCCGCTCCTGGCCCTGGTACTCCTGAACTGCTGGACATAAGCGAATCAGGCTCTAGGACCTGGTACTCCCTCTCCGCGGGACTAAGGCGAATTGCCGGCCGGGCTTCCGCTCTCCTCAGCTCATCCGCTTATCCGCTCCTCCGCTCCTCCGCTCCTCCGCTCCTCCGCTCCTCCGCTCCTCCGCTCCGGCCCTGGTACTCCTGAACTGCTGGACATAGCGAATCAGGCTCCAGGCCCTGGTACTCCCTCTCCGCGGGACTTAGGCGAATTGTTGGCCGGGCTTCCGCTCTCCTCCGCTCCTCCGCTCCTCCGCACCTGGGCCCGGTTCTCCTGAACTGCTTGCCATAAGCGAATCAGGCTCCAGGCCCTGGGACTCCCTTTCCGCGGGACTCAGGCGAGATGTCGGCCGGATTCCACTCTCCTCCGCTCATCCGCTCCTCCGCTCCACCGCTTAAACGTTCTTCTGCTCATCCGCTCCTCCGCTCCTCCGCTCCTGACCCTGGTACTCCTGAACTGCTGGACATAAGCGAATCAGGCTCCAGGCCCTGGTACCCCCTCTCCGCGGGACTCAGGCGAATTGTTGGCCGGGCTTCCGCTCTCCTCCGCTCCTCCGCTCCTCCGCTCCTCCGCTCCTCCGCTCCTCCGCTCCTCCGCTCCTCCGCTCTGGGCCCGGTTCTCCTGAACTGCTTGCCATAAGCGAATCAGGCTCCAGGCCCTGGTACTCCCTTTCCGCGGGACTCAGGCGAGATGTCGGCCGGATTCCGCTCTCCTCCGCTCGTCCGCCCCTCCGCTCCACCGCTTAAACGTTATTTTGCTCATCCGCTCCTCCGCTCCTCCGCTCCTGGCCCTGGTACTCCCCCTAACTGCTGGACATAAGCGAATCAGGCTCCAGGCCCTGGTACTCCCTCTCCGCTGGGCTAAGGCGAATTGTCGGCCGGGCTTCCGCTCTCCTCCGCTCCTCCGCTCCTCCGTTCCTCTGCTCCTCCGCTTCGGGCCCTGGTACTCCTGAACTGCTTGCCATAAGCGAATCAGGCTCCAGGCCCTGGTACTCCCAATCCGCGGGACTCAGGCGAAATGTGGGCCGGGCTTCCGCTCTCCTCCGCACCTCCACTCCTCCACTCATCCGCCCCTCCGCTCCTCCGCTCCTCCGCTCCTCCGCTCCTCCGCTCCTCCGCTCATCCGCTCTGGGCCCTGGTACTCCTGAACTGCTTGCCATAAGCGAATCAGGCTCCAGGCCCTGGTACTCCCAATCCGCGGGACTCAGGCGAAATGTGGGCCGGGCTTCCGCTCTCCTCCGCACCTCCACTCCTCCACTCATCCGCCCCTCCGCTCCTCCGCTCCTCCGCTCCCCCGCTCCTCCGCTCCTCCGCTCCGCCGCTCTGGGCCCTGGTACTCCTGAACTGCTTGCCATAAGCGAATCAGGCTCCAGGCCCTGGTACTCCCAATCCGCGGGACTCAGGCGAAATGTGGGCCGGTCTTCCGCTCTCCTCCCCACCTCCGCTCCTCCACTCATCCGCCCCTCCGCTCCTCCGCACCTCGGCCTGGTACTCCTGAATTGCTGAACATCATTAAATCACGCTTCTGGCCCTGGTACTCCCTTTCCGCGGGACTCAGGCGAATTGTCGGCCGGATTCCGCTCTTCTCCGCTCATCCGCTCCTCCGCTCCACCGCTTAAACGTTATTTTGCTCATCCGCTCCTCCGCTCCTCCGCTCCTGGCCCTGGTACTCCTGAACTGCTGGACATAAGCGAATCAGGCTCCAGGACCTGGTACTCCCTCTCCGCGGGACTAAGGCGAATTGCCGGCCGGGCTTCCGCTCTCCTCAGCTCATCCGCTTATCCGCTCCTCCGCTCCTCCGCTCCTCCGCTCCTCCGCTCCTCCGCTCCGGCCCTGGTACTCCTGAACTGCTGGACATAGCGAATCAGGCTCCTGGCCCTGGTACTCCCCCTAACTGCTGGACATAAGCGAATCAGGCTCCAGGCCCTGGTACTCCCTCTCCGCTGGGCTAAGGCGAATTGTCGGCCGGGCTTCCGCTCTCCTCCGCTCCTCCGCTCCTCCGCTCCTCCGCTCCTCTGCTCCTCCGCTTCGGGCCCTGGTACTCCTGAACTGCTTGCCATAAGCGAATCAGGCTCCAGGCCCTGGTACTCCCAATCCGCGGGACTCAGGCGAAATGTGGGCCGGGCTTCCGCTCTCCTCCGCACCTCCACTCCTCCACTCATCCGCCCCTCCGCTCCTCCGCTCCTCCGCTCCTCCGCTCCTCCGCTCCTCCGCTCCTCCGCTCATCCGCTCTGGGCCCTGGTACTCCTGAACTGCTTGCCATAAGCGAATCAGGCTCCAGGCCCTGGTACTCCCAATCCGCGGGACTCAGGCGAAATGTGGGCCGGGCTTCCGCTCTCCTCCGCACCTCCACTCCTCCACTCATCCGCCCCTCCGCTCCTCCGCTCCTCCGCTCCCCCGCTCCTCCGCTCCTCCGCTCCGCCGCTCGGGGCCCTGGTACTCCTGAACTGCTTGCCATAAGCGAATCAGGCTCCAGGCCCTGGTACTCCCAATCCGCGGGACTCAGGCGAAATGTGGGCCGGTCTTCCGCTCTCCTCCCCACCTCCGCTCCTCCACTCATCCGCCCCTCCGCTCCTCCGCACCTCGGCCTGGTACTCCTGAATTGCTGAACATCATTAAATCACGCTTCTGGCCCTGGTACTCCCTTTCCGCGGGACTCAGGCGAATTGTCGGCCGGATTCCGCTCTCCTCCGCTCATCCGCTCCTCCGCTCCACCGCTTAAACGTTATTTTGCTCATCCGCTCCTCCGCTCCTCCGCTCCTGGCCCTGGTACTCCTGAACTGCTGGACATAAGCGAATCAGGCTCCAGGACCTGGTACTCCCTCTCCGCGGGACTAAGGCGAATTGCCGGCCGGGCTTCCGCTCTCCTCAGCTCATCCGCTCATCCGCTTATCCGCTCCTCCGCTCCTCCGCTCCTCCGCTCCTCCGCTCCTCCGCTCCGGCCCTGGTACTCCTGAACTGCTGGACATAGCGAATCAGGCTCCAGGCCCTGGTACTCCCTCTCCGCGGGACTTAGTCGAATTGTTGGCCGGGCTTCCGCTCTCCTCCGCTCCTCCGCTCCTCCGCACCTGGGCCCGGTTCTCCTGAACTGCTTGCCATAAGCGAATCAGGCTCCAGGCCCTGGGACTCCCTTTCCGCGGGACTCAGGCGAGATGTCGGCCGGATTCCACTCTCCTCCGCTCATCCGCTCCTCCGCTCCGCCGCTTAAACGTTCTTCTGCTCATCCGCTCCTCCGCTCCTCCGCTCCTGACCCTGGTACTCCTGAACTGCTGGACATAAGCGAATCAGGCTCCAGGCCCTGGTACCCCCTCTCCGCGGGACTCAGGCGAATTGTTGGCCGGGCTTCCGCTCTCCTCCGCTCCTCCGCTCCTCCGCTCCTCCGCTCCCCCGCTCCTCCGCTCCTCCGCTCCTCCTCTCTTCCGCTCCGGGCCCTTGAACTCCCGATATGCGGGACTTCGGTGAATTCCGGGCCAGTCTTCTGCTCTTCTGCTCTCCTCCCCCCCTCCGCTTCTTTGCTCCCCCGCTTTTGACCCTGGAAATCCCGAACCGGGCCGGGCTTCTGCTCTCCGCCTCTCCTCTGCTCATCCGCTCCAGGCCCTGGCACTCCCTGTCATCCAGTCATTCGCATGTGCGTGCCCGGAAGTCCGGGAGCTCCACTCAACCGTCCGGGGGATACGGGTAAGGGGTCCTGCCCCCCCCCCCCTTGCCGCCTCTGAGAAGAGAAACATCTCCGCTCCTCCGCTCCTCCGCTTCTCAAGTCCTCCGCTCCTCCGCTGCGGAACCAGGTACTACCGATCCGCCAGACTCAGGTGAATTGCGGACAGGGCTTTTGCTGTCCTCCGCTCCTCCGCTTTGTGCCCTGGAACTCCCGAACCGCTGGACATAAGCGAATCACGGTCCGGGCTTCTGCCCTCCTCCGCTCCTCACCTCATCCGCTCCAGGCCCTGGTACTCCCAGTACGCGGGAACCCCCCCCCCCCACCCACCAAAACAAACTCTCACACACACACACACACACACACACACACACACACACACACACACACACACACACACACACACACAGACACACACCCATACACACACACCCATACACACACACACACACACACACACACCTGAACTCATCATAGCTGTGCTAATAGCATTGGCCGAAACGTATCCACAACAAAACAAACATTAGCTCATCCACTCATTCACATATGTGTGTGCCCAGAGGTACGGGAGCTCCAGTCATACGTCCGGGTGATCTATGTCCGGAGAAGGCTCACATTGGCCGGTCTAAGGGGTCCTGCTGCCCCCAAGCTTCCCCGCCTTTGAGAAGAGAAACATAACTCCGCTCCTCCGCTTCTCAACTCCTCTGCTCCTCCGCTATGGGCCCTGGTGCCCCCGATCCTCCGAACTCAGGCGAATAGCGTGACGTGCTTCTGCTCTCCTATAAGCCCCTACACACTTCAAACACGGCTGTTATCACCCTGTTACTGCATTACAATGACACCCATTTGCTTTTGATCTCAGTGTCTGCCACCGTACGGAAAAAGCGGGGGGGACGGGAGACATAAGGGCATTCGTTCTGTATGTAATCAGAAGTTAATAGTGTTAACGGTTCGCGAGAATTTTTTAATGCTAGACAAAAAAGAAAATTAAAAGGAAATAATTAAATAAATAGATAGAAAAATAAAATTAAAAACTAAAAAAAAAAATTGTAAGGGGAATATAACATGTAATTAAGTTGGCCGTTCACAAGGAATCTCAGACATCAAACTGTTTTTAATTGAACATAAATAGTACACACAAATATACAAATGTACAAATAAACATGGCAAGGTAAAACTGAATGTCAATGAAACAACCAGGGATGAGGAAGCAACGGACATAAGGACATTTGTTCTGTATGTAATCAGAAGTTAATAGTGTTAACGGTTTGTGAGAAATTTACAGTGCTAGACAAAAAAAGAAATTAAAAGGAAATAATTAAATCAATAGATAGACAAATAAAAAATTAAAACGAAAAAAAAATTGCAAGGGGAATATAACATGTAATTAAGTTTTTTTTTTGTTTTTTGTTTTTTTTTTTTCAAAAAAAAGGAATCTCAGACATGGGTAACTGTATATTTTTTAGTTTTTGAATTTTTCCATAAGTTTTAAGGATTTTTTTTTATAATTCAAAATCGTTTATGAAGAAATTCAAATTTGGGGAGCATTTTTGCATTCTGTTTTTGTGAATGAAGAACTTGGCCAGGCCTAAAAGAACATTGACACGGAGTTCATCTGTTATGTTGCTTATAAGTAAACCAAATGTGATATCATCTTTTGAGAGGGAAACTGGTGATGATGGAATGAGAATGAGAAAAAATATATGGTCAGTGGTTTCAATGTTGTCTTCACAAAATGTACAAATATTATCTTCAAAAGTAAAGCGTACCCTCAATAATTCCTTAGATGGGTAGATGTCATTCATAATTTAGAAGTGGGTTTCTTTGTGCCTTGGGGGGTATGGGTAGAGTCAGATACATAGTTCGCAGCGTGGCAATCGATTCCTTATCAAATTCATTTCAAATATTATTTTTGTTTTGATGTCCAGGGAATAAGTTTCCTGTGAAACATGTCCTAATAAAGGAGTTGGTGCACTTTCTGTCCGGAATTGAGATTCCCTGGAGTGATAGTCGGGGTAACTGTGGTTGTACGGTTTGGTGCGTCATTATATTTTTGGTCAGGAATACAAATTGTCGAGGCAGTGCGTTTCGTAACTTTATCAACTCTAATATGGGAGGCTTAAATCTGTGTGTAGTACAGAACTGTTCATAGTCTAGACGACTGCCATTGTCATCCATCAAGTCAATTATTGACCATATACCTTTCTCAAAGCATTCCTTGTAAAACAGAGGTTTGTTGCCATGCAGTACATATCGATTGTTCCAAATTATTGTACTGTGTGGTGAGAAATTGTGTACATATATCATTTTCCAGTATAATAGTATTTGTTTATGGAACTCTGAAAATTGGACAGGAATCTTGTTGATATCCAAGTCAGAGATAAGTAGAAGACTTAGGCTGCCGACTATGTTGAATAAGTAGTTTGGAGTACAATACCAGAAAGAATGATGATGTTTGATCCAGGATTTCAACCAGTTCACCTTCAATGTCCCATTCAGGCAGTCCAACTCTATCACTTTCAGCCCTCCGTCACTTGTTTCTTTCCCCATATGTGATTTTTTTAGATGGTGTGGTTTGTTCCTCCAGATAAAGTTGAAATTTATTTGGTTAATAGATTTTATGAGTTGATTTGGAGCAGCATTGGAATACACTGGGTATATACATCTGGATAAACATTCCATTTTAGTCAAATATATCGGGCCTAATATTGATAAATCTCTTTGGAGCAATATATTCAATTTAGCTTTACTTTGATTCAGTTTAGATTCAATGTTCCTGGATTGATTTAACTTTTGGTCCTTAGATAGGAAAATGCTCAAGTATTTTATTTCTGATTTGATAGGAACATTACTGATTTCCTTTAGTGGTGAGTCATGCAGCTCAAGAAGTTTGCATTTCTTTAAGTTTAATGACAATCCTGAAGCCTTGGAGAATGTTTTAATTTTTTCAACGCTTATTGGGACTTGATGTTCATTTTTCAAAACTAAGGTTGTGTCATCTGCCAGCAGGCTAATAACAATTTCTGTCCCCGACATTATTTCTGTCCCACACATACACACACACACACACACACACACATACACACACACATACACACACACACACACACACACACACACACACACACACACACACACACACACACACACACACACACACACACACACACACACCTTAATTCCACTCTTTTATATACGCATGTCTGGAGTTCCGGGAGCTCGTTCTCAACGTTCTGGGGATAATCATAGCTGTGCTGATAGCATTAGCCGAAACGCCCCCCCCACACCACCACCACCACCACCCCACACACATTAGCTCCTCCATTCATTCACATGTACACGCCGGCTGCTCCGGGAGCTCCACGCCGACGTTTCGGTGATCGATGTCCGGAGAAGGTGCACCATTGCCGGTCTGCGGTGTCCTGTAGACCCCCCCCCCCCCCATACACACATGCAATACGCCTTGAAACGCATCGCTCGCACCGACGCGGGGAATCCTTTTCCCTACTTCCACAACAACGGCGAGAATCGCGTTGCGTCGGCCGCCGTGAGGAAGGGGGGGGGGGGCGGCATTAAGGGGGGGGGAGAGAGTGACATGGAGATTTTCTCAGCCTCTCATTCTTTTTTTTTTTTTTTTGAATTGAACATAAATAGTACACACAACTATACAAATGTACAAATAAACATGGCAAGGTAGAACTGAATGTGAATGAAACAACCAGGCATGAGGAAGCAAAGGACATAAGGACATTCGTTCTGTATGGAATCAGAAGTTAATAGTGTTAACGGTTTGTGAGAAATTTACAATGCTAGACAAAAAAAGAAATTAAAATGAAATAATTAAATCAATAGATAGACTAATAAAAAATTAAAACGAAAAAAAGATTGCAAGGGGAGTACAACATGTAATTAAGTTGGCGACTCACAAGGAATCTCAGATATCAAACTGTATATTTTTTGTTGATTATATATAAACATATACAAAACAAACATATATTGTTTGTTGTTGTTTATTTTTGGGATATGTTGAGGAATATTTGTTGGAAAGGAGTCACAATCGCTTTTTGACAATGTCGAAGTGTATAGGTGGCGATAGAATTTAAAGATTTCTGTAGAAATTATAGCCTCATCTGTAATTTCCTTGTTATTAAGACGGTCTTCCGCTTTGGTCCGCTCCTCCGCTCCTCCGCTCCTCCGCTCCTCCGCTGCGGAACCAGGTACTACCGATCCGCCAGGCTCAGGTGAATTGCGGACAGGGCTTTTGCTGTCCTCCGCTTCTCCGCTTTGGGCCCTGGAACTCCCGAACCGCTGGACATAAGCGAATCACGGTCCGGGCTTCTGCCCTCCTCCGCTCCTCACCTCATCCGCTCCAGGCCCTGGTACTCCCTGTCCGCGGGAACACCCCCCCCCCCCCCCACCCACCAAAACAAACTCTCACACACAGATAAACACACACACACACACACACACACACACACACACACACAGACAAACACACACACACACACACACACCTGAACTCATCATAGCTGTGCTAATAGCATTGGCCAAAACGTATCCACAACAAAACAAACATTAGCTCATCCACTCATTCACATATGTGTGTGCCCAGAGGTACGGGAGCTCCAGTCATATGTCCGGGTGATCTATGTCCGAAGAAGGCTCACATTGGCCGGTCTAAGGGGTTCTTCTGCCCCCAAGCTTCCCCGCCTCTGAGAGGAGAAAAATTACCTCCGCTTCTCAGCTCCACCGCTCCTCCTGTATGGGCTCTGGTACTCCCCCCCCCCACCTAAACAAACTCTCACACATACACACACAAACACACTCACACACACACAAAAACACACAAACACACAAACACACACACACACATACACACACACCTTAACTCATCATAGCTGTGCTAATAGCATTAGCCGAAACGCATCCACAACCAAACAAACATTAGCTCATCCACTCATTCACATGTGTGTGCCCAATGGTCCGAGAGCTCCAATCATACGTCCGGGGGATCTATGTCCGGAGTATGCTCACATTAGCCAGTCTAAGGGGTTCTTCTGCCCCCAAGCTTCCCCGCCTCTGAGAGGAGAAACATTACCTCCGCTCCTCCGCTTCTCAGCTCCATCGCTCCTCCGCTTTGGGCCCTGGAATTCCCGAACCGCTGGACATAAGCGAATCACGGGCCAGGCTTCTGCCCTCCTCCGCTCCTCAGCTCATCCGCTCGAGGCCCCGGTACTCCCTGTCCGCGACCCCCCCCCACCTAAACAAATTCACACTCACACACACGCACACACACACACACACAGACACACACACACACACACACACACACAAACACACCTTAACTCATCATAGCTGTGCTAATAGCATTAGCCGAAACGCATCCACAACCAAACTGTTGCGTTTAAGTTCGCAGCTTCTTCGTTTTCCATGTTTCGGAAGGAATTCACAAGTTTGCCTTGTTTGAATCGTCTTTTATTTTCTTCTTCACAGCTCCGGGAATCAACATCGGTTAGCCATGGGACATGTACAGTACAGAGTGAGGGAAAAATTCCCGCCAGCACCGCTATACCAAAAAAAAAACACTGATGTAGAAGTTAACGTCAAGTTAGCTGAACAGTCGCGAAAAACTAAAACAAGTCCCAAACCTTGTCATAAAGTGCCATGCATTTCCTGAGAGTAGATACAAATACAACATATGTATACTAGAATGTAAACTCAAATAAAACTAATGAGATCACCTATTTCAACACCCCCTCTTGATCTCAACATCCAAAAAAAAACTTTGGACATTTGAATTTCCAAAGAACCACTTTTTGAATTTTTCTATTGTTACCTTTGTCATGAGTTTTGTCAAGATGTCTGCCAACATGTCCTCTGATGGACAATAGATAAGATTTATTTAACCCTCACTGAGTGCTTCACGAATGAAATGATATTTTACATCAATGTGTTTTGACCTTTGTCTGTTTACAGGATTCTTACTCAGTGCGATGGCCCCCTGATTGTCTCCGTAGATTGTTGTGCAACTGTACATTTTGTTGTCCATACCGTTTAACAGTTGAGACAGGTACATGTTTTCTTGTGCGGTGGTGGCTCGGCCGATGTATTCAGCCTCACATGTTGACAGGGCCACTGTGGGCTGTTTCCTTGACTTCCATGCAATGGCTGGGCCTTGTTTTGTTAAACTGAAACAGTAGCCTGTAGTGCTACGTCTGTCTTCTACAGATGATGCCCAGTCTGAATCACTGTAAGCTATCAGGTTCAAATCCTCCTTATTTGTCTTGAAACTTAGTTCATAATCAGCTGTCCCCTTCAAATACCTCAGAACATGTTTTGCAGCTACTAAGTGTTCTACTTTTGGCATTGCCAGATTCTGTGATAGTTTGCTCACTATCCAGCTGATATCAGGTCTGGTGCAAGTCATGGCATAAATAAGACTGCCTACAATCTCACGATATTCTTTGGGGTCGACAGGTTCACTTTGCTCATTTTCATCAGCTACAGGGATGCCCTCTAATTTTTGCTCACTTGGAGTAGATCTTGCTTTACATTCTGACATTCCAAATCTCTCTTGCATTTTTAGGATGTACTTTGTCTGGTTCATTTTGATTTCATCCCCCTTTTGTTCAAATTGTATGCCCAAAAAATATGATAGTTTCCCCAGGTCTTTCATGTTGAACTTGAATTTCATGTTCTGTTTAAATGTGCTGAGTGCATCATTGCTGCTTGCTGCAATAATTAAATCATCTACCCAAATTATTACAATGATTGTGTCACCATTTTCCGTCTGTTTTCTGTACACACAGTGGTCAGAGAGATTTCTCACAAAGTTGTCCTGTTCTAAATGGTCATTAAGGAGTTCATACCAGTTTCTTCCTGATTGTTTCAGGCCATAAAGAGATTTCTTTAATCTATACACTAGTTTCTCTCCTGTTTCTGACATCATTTCAAACCCTTCTGGTTGTTCCAAGAAAATCTCCTCATGTATAGGAGCATGTAAATATGCCGTCTTAACATCCATTTGATGGACAATGAGGTTATTTTGTACGGCTATCTGCATTAGTGCCCGCACTGATGTAATGTTAGCTGTCGGTGCAAAAGTTCCATAGTAGTCTATGGCTTCTGTTTGATTGTAACCCTTAGCTACATATCTGGCCTTAAATATTTGTCCTCCTTCAGCATTTTCTTTAAGGGCAAATACCCATTTTCCTCCAATTACTTTTCTCCCTTCAGGTAAAGTTGTCAGTTCAAATGTGTCATTCTATTTAATCGAGTCAATCTCTTCCCTCATGGCACAATTCCACCCGGGTGCCAGTGGTGACTTCAGTGCTTCACTATAATTCTGTGGGACTCCGCACACAGTCCTGTAACAGTAATCAATAGTTGTATGATTTTTATCATTGTTAATATAGTCTGTCTGATAATCCTCTAAATACCTTGGAACGACCCTTTTTCGTCTAGGATAGCGACTGGTTTGATTATATCTGGGTTTTATGTCTGACCTCGTCTCTTTTTCATTTTGGACATTTTCTGCTGTTTCTTCGTCATGTGACACATCTGCGTTAGTACTCTCATCCTCATTTTGTATATGGTTGTCTGTTTTATTTTCACTTTGTGACACATCTATACTGGTTTCATCTGTAGATTCTGTGTCTTCATATCCCTGGATTTCTGTCTCATAATCATCAGTTTGTGTTTGTTGTTCAATTCTTCCCTTTTTGATCAATTTCACCAGTCTCTGTTTTGACACTTTTTCTGTAAGTGGATTATAGACCAGGTATGAAGGGCTTTTCTTACTGTATCCCACAAATATTCCTCTTTCACATCTGGGATCCAATTTCTTAGTGTCATGTTTGTATGCATAACACTCAGTTCCGAATATCCACATTTTTGAAAGATTTGGCTTTCTCCCTGTTAACATGAAGTATGGGGTATTTTTGTGTCTGTCATTGTAACATCTATTTCGAATATGGGCAGCGGTCTGGACAGCATAAGGCCACAAAACCTTTGGTAATCCTTTTGCTATTAGCATACACCTTGCCATTTCAAAAAGGGTCCTCCATTGTCTTTCTGCTGTCCCATTTTGATGGGGAGAGTATGGGGATGATGTTTCATGTCTTATGCCTTTCTCCCTTAGAAGAGATTGAAAAGCATTTCCTGTGTATTCAGTCCCGTTGTCTGACCTGATACATTTGACACGACCATACGCTGCGCTGTCAGCAAGGAACTTCTCTGTTGCTAATGTAGCTTCACTCTTGTATTTGAGAAAATATACAAATACTGCCCCTGAATAATCATCTGTGAATGAAATGACATACTTATGCCCTTCTTGACCAGCTGGTTCAATCGGGCCTGATAAGTCAGTGTGTACCATTTTTAGGGGTGCATCAGCTTTTGCATCAGCTTGCCTGTTTCTGCTATTTGTGAATTTTCCCTCCGTGCATACGTTACAGTCTACGTTACAGTCTACCTTG
The DNA here is from genome assembly GCF_037954325.1 of Fistularia commersonii. Classification (NCBI taxonomy): domain Eukaryota; kingdom Metazoa; phylum Chordata; class Actinopteri; order Syngnathiformes; family Fistulariidae; genus Fistularia; species Fistularia commersonii. The sequence continues at coordinate 626,849 of NW_028234014.1, forward strand.
GTCTGACCTGTAATCTTCATACCCTCGACTAAGTTTGGTCATTTTAATACATCTTTTACATTGCAGTGTCCCATAATCTCATGCCATGTTTTGACATCACAAGTTAAGTTTACTCTATCTCTGGACATCATGTCATTTACTGTATCATCATAAAGTTGTTGATAATTTACCGTTCTTATGTAGTAGAGTCTGTCACATTCCTCAATGCTGAAAATTGTTCCTTCTTTGGTTATGAATCTGTTCTCCCCTTCTTTGAATATCACGCTGGCTCCATCAGCTGTGGCTGCCTTCACCGATATGAAGTCCTGAGGATATGATGGGATGAATAAGGCTCCCCTTAAGGTTACCAGGACAGGTTTTCCTTCAATGTCCTGGAGTAACACTTCTGCATCACCTCTTTTTAGTGCCACTTTGTTTCTTCTGGTCCCGTCTGCTAGCTCCATGTAATGTTTGTTTGGGTTGAAAAACTCATCAAATCTTGTGAATTTGTCTTCTTGTGTTATGATGTGTGATGTAGCGCCACAGTCTACCATCAGTCCATTTTTTCTGATATTTTCCGGAGGGACTTTTTGACTGACCTTGAATACAAAAGTTTGCTCATCTTCCTTATCTTTGTCTTGGATGTCTGTGTTTTGTTTGACCGAGTCTTCTTTGGGCTTGGATTTTCTTCTGCATGTCTCATCGGTGTGGGTTGCGCTTCTGTGATAGCTGCACCATTTTGGCCCTGATTTTTGGTGACAAGCTTTTGCCATATGGCCACGGTTTCCACATCCATAGCAGATCACGGTTGACATGTCCACTTTCATTACATTGTCTGATTTGGTTTTGTCAGAATATTCCGTTATAATACCTTGTGTTTGCACGCATTTGTTGTATTTACTTATTTTTTGTAGTCCTTGTGTGACGTGGGGACGCTCACGTCAAGAGAGGGACTTGCAAAATCTCCTACGTCAAATTATAGAATCTCCAACCTCACATCATTATTTCGCTATCAATTGCAAAGACTGTAAAATGTAACTGTGAGACCCCATCATGTAAGGTGAAGGAATGCGCTACCCTGCTGTTCCAATGACACCCCCCGGGGATAATCGACTAGAGCCAGGGGTCGGAGGAAGTCATTATCAGGACTTCTTCCGAACCGCGACTTCGATCAAAGCACGGTTTTACACAACCCAGGTGCTCACAGTCCAAGAGAGCGTAAACCAGGGGTCGGAGGAAGTTTATCAAAACTTCCTCCGACCAACAGCTCTGATCGAAGCGCAGTTTACGATGCCCGCACCCCAGATGGCCGCACTCCTAGAGAGCGTAAAACCGGGGGGGGTCGGGGAAGCCATTGTCAGGACTCCCTCCGACCCTTTTGGCCAAAAGGTATAAAATGAGCCTGATCCTTTGGATCGGGGCCAGAACTTCTTCATCTACACATTCGACTGGACGCGTCTCAGCGGGTGTCTAGAGGAGCCGAACGATCCTCGCGGGGTGACATTCATTCTGGCCCGGGATATCTCGTAAGTGTATTTTCCTGACTTTGAATAAACCATTCTTGCTTGATTAGTTCCTGGCCGTTGTGACGTTTTTCCCTGAATGATAATCTGAACACACCGGGACAACAAAGTCCGGTCCCGTGGCAGGAGCCACAAAAACGGACAGTTTTGCTGTCAAACTTTTCAGTCTCTTCATAACTTCTTAGTTTACTCTTGAACTGAATAAACGTCATTTCTTCACTGCTCTGACTTACATGAATGACGAAGGGCTTGTATGGTTCTGGAAGCCCTTTCATAACCATAGCGATCATCAGCTCATCACTTATCACCTGTTTTGTGTTTCTCGGAGCGGTGACTGCCTTTTCTGCTCTGATAATGTAATCTGTTATTGTTTCGTCGGGTTCCTTCTTGAGTGAGCATAGTTCGCTGTACAGGGAAATAATTCTGGGCTTACCCTGGCTGGCATAATGATCCCGTAATATTTTCAAAGCTTTTCGACCGTCATCTGCGGCTTCCCTCATTACCAATGATAGACTTTTATCATCGAGGAACTGGATAAGCTCAGCGTAGCATTCTGCATTTTTACCTGGGTCGGGCTCAACAGTTGAAAGAATTGTCTCTTTCAAACCTTCAAGTCGCATGTGTCCCAGAAACTTTACTTCCCAAAGCTCGTAGTTGTTTTCGTCTCCATCGGCAACCAAACGTTGCCATCTTCCTCCTTTTGTTCGTAGCCTGGGCCCATAACCTGTTGCGTTTAAGTTTGCAGCTTCTTCGTTTTCCATGTTTCGGAAGGAATTCACAAGTTTGCCTTGTTTGAATCGTCTTTTATTTTCTTCTTCACAGCTCCGGGAATCAACATCGGTTAGCCATGGGACATGTACAGTACAGAGTGGGGGAAAATTCCCGCCAGCAGCGCTATACCAAAAAAGAAAACACTGACGTAGAAGTTAACGTCAAGTTAGCTGAACAGTTGCGAAAAACTAAAACAAGTCCCAAACCTTGTCATAAAGTGCCATACATTTCCTGAGAGTAGATACAAATACCACATATGTATACTAGAATGTAAACTCAAATAAAACTAATGAGATCACCTATCTCAAATCAAACAAACATTAGCTCATCCACTCATGCACATGTGTGTGCCCAATGGTCCGGGAGCTCGAATCATCCGTCCGGGGGACCTATGTCCTAGAGAAGGCTCACATTGGCCAGTCTAAGGTGCCCTGCTGCCCCCAAACTTCCCCTCCTCTGCGTTTGAGAAGAGAAACATTACCTCCGCTCCTCCGCTCCTCTGCTTCTCCGCTTCACCGTTCCTCCGCTATGGGCCTTGTTAACCCTAACCCTAACCCTAACCCTAACCCCCTGTCCGCGGCCCCCCCCCACCTAAACAAACTGTCACACACATATACACAAACGCACACACACACACACAAACACACACACACACACACACACAAGAACACACAAACACACAAAAACACACACACACACACACCTTAAGTCATCATAGCTGTGCTGATAGCATTAGCCGAAACGCATCCACAACCAAACAAACATTAGCTCATCCACTCATTCACATGTATGTGCCCAGAGGTCTGGGAGCTCCGGGCATACGTCCGGGGCATCTATGTTCGGAGAAGGCACACATTGGCCGGTCTAAGGGATCCTGCT